>NC_140944.1:96340683-96560683 GCF_014529385.1 Adiantum capillus-veneris | reverse complement strand
GCTTGCCGGCTAGGGAGCTTGAGGTGCTTGTCCGAACACCACCCAAGCTTGAGGTGTTTTGGGTGCTTGAGGTAAGGTGTTCAAAAGTCAATCGATCACTATCCCTACAAGGAGGGGGCAAGCCCTACAAGAGGAGGGTTAGAGAGAGAACACACACACCCTCACACAAGGCAATCTTGGTACTAAGAAATCAAAAGGGACACTTGTCAAGCTTCTCCTCATGTTGCCCTCACGGTGTGCCTTAAGGCTATTGGTTGGCCACCCAAGGGGTCGAATGATAGATTAGTTAATTTAATTCATTATTTTTGCATTTATCAAGTCCTCTCTCTCTCAAAGGGGAAAGGGGGAAACTTGTCCCAAGACTAGCATGATTGTGATTGGCTAGGCCTGCAGGGGCCTAATGAGCTTCAAGCTTGAGCTACATGGGGGGGGGGGGGGGGGGGTCGACAAAAGCATTCTAGGGGGTTTCTTGAGGGGTATACTCTCCCACATAATCTCACACACACTCTCCTTGTGTATTGTGCAAAGTGCAAGAGCTCCCTCTTCTTGTCCAAGCAAGTAGAGAGGTTGAGAGCCTACACCGACAGTCTGAATGCAAATCCAACCAAGATCCATGCTTCAATGCTTAATCTTTCCATCTTCTCCTTCTTCATTACTATGATATTATGTATGCTAGCAAGAAGAGTGATTACAAGTGAGGAACTAGTTCTTTCTCCTATGAAATGTTTCTTCTTCCTCTTCCCTACCCTCATTCCCCGCTAGCTCTCTCCACCTTTGAAAGTGTTTGAGGTCTTGGGAATGAGGCGTGGGATAGTTAATGCTTTCCAAAAAGTTTATGTTACTCTTGTAATGTATGAACCTAGGTCATGAGGAACACAAATATTGTATTGTACCAAATCTCTCTTGATGGGAGAAACTATAATACAAATTAAATGCCTATTCGAGGGGGGACCGTCTCCACATAAATCCTATCCTTTCCATGTTCATTGCATAACCTAGGTCATGAGGAACACAAATATTGTATTGTACCAAATCTCTCTTGATGGGAGAAACTATAATACAAATTAAATGCCTATTCGAGGGGGGACCGTCTCCACATAAATCCTATCCTCAATTGTTGTCAGGTTCTCTAAACTCTCTCTCTCTCTTGCAAGAGTATTGTTCATGCCAAGTTAACTAAATGCTATGTTTATGTTGCTACCATCAATTAAGCTCACCTGCTATGCTCTCAAAGTAATCTCCCAAATACTTTCTCTATTTTTCTATACTCTCAAAGTCAATAAGACATTTACATTACATTGGTATCAAAGCATTGGGTTTATCTTTTCTTGATTAAGAAGAGAGGTCCATCACTAGCCTATATAAATGGTTGATTTTCTTAATTATATTAGGTTAAATAGGACTAGGATCTATTATAGGTTTTGTTGAGCCCACTATGTGGAATATAGTGCACACTTCGGGATCTTGGAGTCAATTATGGGGTCTTTTTAGACTTGTCTACGGTTTTACCCATTATTGAGCCATAAGAAGTCATTAGGAGCTAGCCCTTGGCAATTCTGCAATATTAGACCCACTCCACTACTCTCTATAATTAACCACTTCGAGCCGTGGGTGTAGATACTTAAGCGCGGATTTTCAAAGGCTAAGAGGAGTAGCAACTAAGGTTTTGAATTGCCAAAACATAAATTAAGCAAGTAAACAAATTTTGTTAGCATGGCGGCTGACAATAATCAAGAGAGTAGAATGAACATTGATAACTTTGATTTTTCACATGAAGGTGCTAATGATGAAGCCCCCATGTTTGTCAATTATCTTGTTACTAGGTTGCAGCAAGATATGGGCAACCGAGCTTTGCAAGCCGAAGTTACTCAACAAATTCATGCTTATGGGATTAATGTACCTCTCCAAGAGGAAAGAGAGCTTAGGAGGCCTCTTAAAGAGACCCCCAAAAGAAGACTCTCTCACATACGAGAAGAGGAATCCAAAGAGCAAGAAAGCAATGAAACTATAAGTTCCTTTGAAGATGTGGCTCCATGAAGACGATGGTCTAGACCCAGCTCCTCCCAAGAGGAAACGTCTAACCCATAGTCCTTCTCCTCGTCGCTCCGAAAGGGAAGAGTGAAAACAAAGGAAAAAAAGGGTACGAAAGAGGTCACCCTCTTCTCCTTCTTCTTCACATTCCTCCTCTTCCAACGAAAGCTATGGCTATTCTTCTAGAGAATATAAGAGGGGAGGACATTCTAAATCATACCCTACATGGCAAAGGTCACAAAATATAATGAAGTTCAAAGAGGGAGGAGAGAGTATCTCTTTTCTTACCTATGTCTATCCATGGTAATACGAGAATATGGACAATAATCGAAAGATTTAGCAAGGCAAGCACACTTTATTCCTCTCAAAAAGACTATTAAGGCACACCAAATGGTAACTCTCTTCATATCACAGATTTTCAAACACCATGGATTGCCAACATCCATCGTGTCAGATAGAGATCCTAGAGTGATCAATAACTTTTGGAAAGGTCTCTTTGAAAATCTAGAAACAAGATTGAATTTCTCTTCAGTCCCCAAACGGATGGCCAAAGTGAGATAGCCAATCTTACGATACTCAATCCACTAAAGACTTATGTTATTGAAGTAGATCAACGCTCACAATGGGAAAAGTACTTACCTCTTGTAGAGTATGCTACAATAATACTGTACATACTTATATGGGAAAAGAACCTTTTGAAATCATTGAGGGAAGACCTAAAAGTCCCTTGCTACTCAAAGTACATGGAAGGATCTTCGATGTCAATGAGTATAGCTGTGACCTACAAGAATCTTTTCAAAAGATTAAGGAGGCTATATCCATCTCTCAACAAAGGCAAAAATCTCTTGATGACAAGCACAGAAGGGCCTTAATGTTTAAAGAAAATGATTGGATCTTATTTAATTTTCCTAAGCCTAGATTGAGGCAAATGACGGGAAAAAATCCTACGGTCCATCAAAAATACTATGCTAAGCTACCAAAAAGATACTATGGTCCTTTCCAAATCTTGAAGCCCATTAATGAGATGTCCTATCAACTCAAGTTGCCCAACCATTGGCTCATCTACAATGCTTTCATGTGAACCTACTTAAGCCCTACAAAGAAGATCCACCAAGTGAACCAATTATTGAAGACCCTCCCAAAATTGAAGACAAAGAAGAGGTGCTACAACTTGAAGTTGTCCTTCAGTAGGAATACAAGGTACTACAACATTGTAAGAATATTCGATGGTATCTTATTAAATTAAAAAATTATCCTTTTGAAGATGCTAGATGGATGCAAGGAGTACAACTTAAGGATAGTATGAACCTTGTAAATGCTTAAAATACTACATTAGAGTAAGCAAATGAACAAATTTCTTTTAAATGACCATTTTTTTTGTCTTATAAGACTAGTTCTCTTTTTATTGTGCACAAATGTGAATAGTATGCATGCTTAGAATCATGTTTGTGATGAAGACGTCTCTCAAAAAACACCAAGTAGAATTTTCCACTCTACTTTGGGAGAATGAAATGGACTAACGAGCAGACATGCTTGCAACAGCTATGTCTCCCAAGCACCAAATTGATTATTCATCCATCTTGGAAAGATGTCGTAAGGTAAGACGGGATCTTCTGTAATGGAATTTGCCTATTCAATTTGAGAATAGCGGAATTTAATGAGAGTACTTTCAAGAAATGATTTTGTGAGCATAGCGGGTAGACATAATTGAAGATAACAACATAATCATAGCAATTAGTTAACTTGGCATAGACAATAATTTTGCAAGAGAGAGAGTTTAGAGAACATGACAACAATTGAGGACCGGATTTATGTGGAGCCAGTCCCCCCTCCAATAGGCATTTGTATTATGATTTCTCCCATAAAGAGAGACTTGTTACAATACAGTCTTTGTGTTCCTTGTGACCTAGGTGATGCCATGAAGATGGAAGGCTTCATGCACCACAAACATAACATAAACTTGAAGAAAGCTTTAACTATCCCAAGCCTCAGTCCCAATACCTCAAACACCTTCGAAGGTGGAGAGAGCTAGCAGGGAATGAGGGTAGGGAAGAGGAAGAAGAAACATTTCGTAGGAGAAAGAATTAGTTCCTCACTTATCATACTCTTGTTGCTAGCATACATAATAGCATAGTAATGAAGAAGAAGGATATGGCAAGCTTAAGCATTGAAGCATGGCTCTTGGTTGGATTTGCACTCCATAGCCAAGAGTGTTGGTGTAGGCTCTCAACCTCTACTTTCTTGGAGAGGGAGCTCTTGCACTTTGCATATCACACAATGGGAGTTCTTGTGAGTGTGTGTGGGTGAGTATACCCCGTAGGCACCCCCCTAGCTTGCTTGGGTCGACCCCCCCTTGTAGCTCATGCCTGAAGCTCATTGGACCCTTCCAGGCCTAGCCAATCACAAGCAAGAGCCATTACAAGCAACATGGGTAGCCTTGGGACAAGTGTCCCCCTTGCCCCTTTGAGAGAGAGGACTTGATAAATGCTAAAACAATTAGATAATTCATGTAATTTATCATTGGACCCCTTTGAAGCCTAGCCAATAGGCTTCAAGCAACACATGAAGGTAACATGGGTAGGGGCCTGACATGTGTCCTTGCTGCCTCTTCAAGTTGGGCTTCCCTTGTGTGTGTGAGTGGGTGTTCTCTCTCTAGCCCCTAGGAAAAGGGCTCGCCCCCCCTCTTGTAGGAATGCTTTTGACTTTTAGGTGATCAAGCACCTTACTCACCAAGCATGACAAAGCACTTGAACTAGGGGGTGTTCCCACAAGCATCTCAGGCAAGCTTCTCAAGGCACCTCAAGTACTTTAATCATGCAGCAAGTCAAGCACCTCAAGCATGGAGCCAGTCAAGCACCTCAAGCATCTTAATCAAGCACCTCAAGCATGAAAAACACCTCAAGCATGACAAGCACCTCGAGCTTGGGCCGGGTTCCCACCTCAAGCTCAGCCCTAGCTTACTTAAGGTCAAAGGACTTTTACACACATTTATTGGAGGTCTTCAATGAAGCTAACCCTAAGGTCTTATGCTCCATTGGTTAGCCTTTCTCTTTGATAGACCATCTCCCTTTTGGGCCCCTTTACCATTGGCCCCGTGTTGAGATAGATCTATAAGCACATACCTATATCTTAACACTTGTTCCCGTTTATTCTCCCACATTAAGTGATCAATTTAATATGAGAAAATCATTTGGGTTAGTTAGATATTAGAGTTTATGACATTACCTCTCTCTTGAAATCATAGTCGTCCTCGACTATGAGGTAGAAAAGATAAAGTCTTAGTCATTAGTCAATCGTACTTAGCGGGTAAAGGATCCCTTTTTACCCTATGACATCTTTCCAAGATGGATGACTAATCCATTTGGTGCTTGGGAGACATAGCTGCCGCAAGCATGTCTGCTCTTTAGTCCATTTTATTCTCCCAAAGTAGAGTGACAAATTCTACTTGGTGTTTGAGAGACGTCGTCATCACAAACATGATTCTAAGCATGCATACTAGTTAAATTTTGTGCACAATTAAAAAGAAGACTAGTCATATAAGACAAAAACATGAGTTATTTAAAAGAAATTTGTACATTTGCTTACTCTAATGTAGCATTGTAAGCATTGACAAGGTTCATACTATCCTTAAGTTGTACTCCTTGCATCCATTTAGCATCTTCAAAAGGATAATTTTTGAACTTAATAAGATACCGTCGGATAATCTTACCATGTCGTAGTACCTTGTCTTCATGCCGAAGGATAGCTTCGGGTTGTAGCACCTCTTCTTGGTCTTCAACTTCGGGAGGGTCTTCAATAATTGATTCAATTGGTGGCTCTCCTTTGTAGGGCTTAAGTAAGCTTACATGAAAGGCATTGTGTATAAGCCAATGGTTGGGCAACTTGAGTTGATAAGCCGTCTCATTGATAGGCTTCAAGATTTGGAAAGGACCATAGTATCTTTTCGCTAGTTTAGCATAATACTTTTGATGGCCCGTAGGATTTTTGCCCGTCGTTTGCCTTAATCGAGCCTTAGGAAACTTGAGTAAGACCCAATCATTTTCTTTGAACATTAAGGCTCTTCTGTGCTTATCAGCAATAGCTTTTTGCCTTTGTTGAGAGATGGCTATAGCCTCCCTAATCTTTTGAAAAGATTCTTGTAGGTCACGGCTATACTCATCGGCGGCGAAGATTTTCCCATGTACTTTCAGTAGCAAGGGACTTTTAGGTCTTCCTTCTATGATCTCGAAAGGTGCTTTGCCCGTAGAAGTATGTACAATATTATTGTAGGCATACTCTACTAGCGGTAAATACTTTTCCCATTGTGAGCGTTGATCTACTTCGGTAACATAAGTCTTGAGTAGATCGAGTATCGTAAGATTGGGTATCTCACTTTGGCCATCCGTTTGTGGGTGATAGGCCGAAGAGAAATTCAATCTTGTTCCTAGATTTTCAAAGAGACCTTTCCAGAAATTACTGGTCATTCTAGGATCTCTATCTGACACGATGGATGTGGGTAATCCATGGTGTTTGAAAATCTGAGATATGAAGAGAGTTGCCATTTGATGTGCCTTAATAGTCTTTTTGACAGGAATAAAATGTGCTTGCTTGCTAAACCTGTCGACTATTGTCCATATTCCTGTATTCCCATGGATAGACTTGGTTAATCCAAAGATGAAATCCATGGATATACTCTCCCATGGTGAATTTGGAATAGGCAATGGCTGGAGTAATCCAGGTTGCTTCCCTCTATCATACTTGGTCTTTTGGCATACTACACATTTTGAAACATACTCTTGTATGTCCACTTTCATGGTAGGCCAATAGAAATACGTCTCTACTCCTCGGAGAGTAGGTTGAATACCTCTATGCCCTGCATATGGAGGAGCATGGGATTCATACATAACCTTCTCACGAAGGGAATGGGTAACACATAGCCTATTGCCATGAAGAAGATAACCATCCTGCAAGGTGAATGGTTCCTCTTTCTTCCCCAAAGCAAGGGCTGACATTATGTCTCTAAAGTCAGGATTAGTAGCATACTCATCTATCATAGAGGATAGATCATTGTGAGTAGCTATAGACACCGCATTAACTTTTGGTCGTCGTGAAAGTGCATCGGCAACTTGATTGTGCTTACCAGCTATGTGAGCAACATGAAAATTAAATTGCGAAAGAAAATTTGCCCACCTCATTTGTTTGTCAGAAAGCTTGGTTTACGTCATGAAATACTTGAGACTTTGGTGGTCGGTTCGTAGGATAAATGGAGTCCCCAATAGGTAGTGCTTCCATGTGTCTAGGGCATGTAGAACAGCTAAAAGCTCTTTCTCATAAATGCCCAAGACTCGTTCATCACCATTGAGCCTTCGGCTCTCATATGCTATGGCATGCCCTTCTTGAAGCAAAACCGCTCCAAGGCAATCACCACAAGCATCACATTGGACCTCAAATGGCTTTGAGAGATCCGGAAGCACGAGGACTGGTTGGGAAGTAAGCTTCTCTTTGAGTTTTTCAAAAGCATTTTGCTCCTTAGCAATCCATACAAACTTAACGTTCTTCTTGGTTAAGTCGTGTAGTGGTCCTGCCACTTGAGAGAATTTTGCTATGAAGCGTCTATAGTATGCACACATACCAATAAAGCTTCTTAGCTCATGTAGATTCCTTGGGTTAGGCCATGATTTTATTACCTCTAACTTTGATGGATCCATACGAATACCATCGTGAGAGATAATATGGCCTAGATATTGAATCTCTTGAAGGAAGAATTCACTTTTCTTTTGGTTGAGAAAACGTTTGTTCTCCCTCAAGGCTTGAAAAATCACTTGGAGATGTTGCTTATGTTCCTCCAAAGACTTGGAGTAGATGATGATATCATCGAAGAACACTCCAGTGAATTTTTGATATGGTCTAAAAATTTTCTCCATCAAACGATTGAACGTAGCTGGTGCATTAGTCAAGCCAAAAGGCATGACTAGATATTCATAAAGACCAAATGTTGTGCGAAACGCGGTCTTTAAGATATCCTCATCCACTATCCTTATTTGATGATAGCCACTCTTAAGGTCAATCCTACTGAAGTAGGTAGAGCCTTGTAGCTTATCAAACAGATCTTCTACCCGAGGTACGGGAAATCTGTTTTTAATAGTGATATGGTTTAGTGCTCGATAGTCCACACACATACGGTATGTACCATCTTTCTTTTGCACTAAAAGGACTGGAGAGCAAAAGGGAGAGGAACTAGGCCTCACCATCCCTTTGTCTACCAGCTCTTGTACTTGCCTCATGATCTCCTCTTGTTGAGCTTGTGAGACTCGATAAGGAGGTTTGTTAGGCGGTGAGCTTCCTGGAAGGAGCTCAATACGATGGTCATCATCCCCTCGTTTTGGAGGTAGGTCCATAGGGATATCATCGTTGAACACATCTTGGAATCCTTTTAGAAAAGTAGACAAGTCTAACTCTTCTTGATTCCTATCATTTTCATTTGATGAAACATTATTAGCTTTTAGAGACTCTTTGACATGAATCATGTACGCAGAAACTGAGCTCTTCATTGATTTATAAAAAGAAAGAGGATTTACAAGTGGAATAGTGCGACCACGCTCACTAGCATCTACATACATGTTCTTTCCCCTGTAGGTGAAGTAAATTCTCCTTTCAGGAAACTTCATGTTGGTAGCCATGCGATCAAACCATGGTGCCCCTAGGATAACATCCTGATGTTGGAGGGGAGAGATGAAGAAGTCTTCTTTGTCGACATAGCTTTGGACATGAAGCCTCAACTTCCCAATCAAGGGAGTAACGGAGGCTTGTTGTCCCTTGAAAGCTGCATCAGCTGTTACTATATCTCCCATCTCAAAAGCTTGAATGCCCAACTTGGTGGCCAACTCTATTGATATGAAGTTGAGAGTAGAGCCAGGGTCAAACAAGATGAAGGCATCATGCTCTCGTACCTTTCCCCAAGCATAGGAGAGTGATGATCCTTTGCAATGAGCATCCTCTTTTGGAGCTCTGATGGTGGAAGCCCTAGGAGTCTCATTGCGAGTATTCTTCTTGGGGCAAGAATGATAGCCATGTCCTTGCTCCCCACACTTGAAACACTTATGGTCCTTGCGAAAAGCTTCAAGCTCTTCAGGAGAGAGTTTGTTTTTAGCTTTGTAAACTCCCTTCTCCTTGGACCGATTGTTGTTGTTGTTGTTGGAAGTGCCTTGGGAATTATTTTGAGCATTGGATTTCCCCTTTGCATCATTTTTATCTTTGTTTTCCATGGGCTTGACATTACGTCTAGCCCCTTGATGGAAATTGATGCGTGAAGCAACCATGGTGTGGTGGATTACTTCGGTAATAGTACCGGGCCGTTGAGAGTTGATATATTCGGCCATCTCTTCAGGTAATCCCGCACAGAATTGCTTTCTTTGCTCGGCAAAGTCTATCTTTTGAAAGACAGTAGCTTTGAGATGTAAATCCCAAAACTTATCTACATACTTGTTGATAGACTCATGAGAGAGGAGCTTCAAGCCGCGCCATTCGGTAAGAACTTTATCTTTAGTATCGCTTGGAAGAAATTGCTTCATGATGGAAACTCGTAGAGTTTTCCATGTCTTTGGGGCTTCTCCATTGCCACGAAGGCTAGCCCACCATTGACGAGCTGATTTCTGGAAGTGCATAGCTACATGGCGTAGCTTGGAGGACTCTGTGAAGCCCTCGTCCCCAAAGGCCGCATCAAATTGCTGGATGAAGGCCAACACTTTGTCGGTAGCACCAAAGGTGCCATCGTAGGTGAGAAAAGAGATACTCTTTCCTCCCTCCTTGAACTTCTTTAGCTTTTGTGACCTTCGCCATGCAGGAAATGATTTGCGATGCCCTCCCCTCTTGTATTCTCTAGGAGAATAGCCATAACTTTCATCGGAAGAGAAGGAAGGTGAAGAAGAAGGAGAAGAGGGTGACCTCTTCCTAGCCCTTTTCTTCCTTTGTTTCCTCTCTTGCCTTTGAGAGTGATGAGGAGAAGGACTATGGGTTGCTCTTTTCCTCTTGGGAGGAGTAGGCGATCGTCTAGACCGCCTTCTTCGTGGAGCCACATCTTCAGAAGAACTTAGACTTTCATTGCTTTCTTTCTCTTTGGATTCCTCCTCTTGAATGGGAGAGAGTCTTCTTTTGGGGGTCTCTTCAAGAGGCCTCCTAAGCTCTCTCTCCTCATGGAGAGGAAGGGAAATTCCATAGGCACGAAGTTGTTGAGTAACTTCGGCTTGCAAGGTAGGGTTGCCCATAGCTTGTTGCAACCTAGTCACAAGATAATTCACAAACATGGGAGCATCATCATTAGCACCTTCATGTGCACAATCAAAGCTATCAATGTTCATTCTACTCTCTTGATTATTGTCAGCCATTTTATGTATGTACTTAGTGTATGCTTTGGCAATTCAAAACCTTAGTTGCCACTCCTCTTAGCCTTTGAAAATCGGCTCTTAAGTATCTACACCCACGGCTCAAAGTGGTTAATTATAGAGAGTAGAGGAGTAGGTCTAACATAGCAGAGTTGCCAAGGGCTAGCTCCTTTCGGACTTCTTATGGCTCAATAATGGTAAAGCCGTAGGCAAGTCTAAAAAGACTCCATTATTAAGTCCAAAGCTCCCGAGGTGTGCACCATCCCCCACATAGTGGGCTTAACAAAACCGGTATTAGATCCCAGTTCCACTTACTCTATTATAATTAACAACATCAACCATTTATAGGCTACTTAAGGACCTCTCTTCTTAAGCAAGAAAAGAGAAACCAAATGCTCTGATACCAATGTAATGGAATTTGCCTATTCAATTTGAGAATAGCGGAATTTAATGAGAGTACTTTCAAGAAATGATTTTGTGAGCATAGCGGGTAGACATAATTGAAGATAGCAACATAATCATAGCAATTAGTTAACTTGGCATAGACAATACTTTTGCAAGAGAGAGAGTTTAGAGAACATGACAACAATTGAGGACCGGATTTATGTGGAGCCGGTCCCCCCTCCAATAGGCATTTGTATTATGATTTCTCCCATAAAGAGAGACTTGTTACAATACAGTCTTTGTGTTCCTTGTGACCTAGGTGATGCCATGAAGATGGAAGGCTTCATGCACCACAAACATAACATAAACTTGAAGAAAGATTTAACTATCCCAAGCCTCAGTCCCAAGACCTCAAACACCTTCGAAGGTGGAGAGAGCTAGCAGGGAATGAGGGTAGGGAAGAGGAAGAAGAAACATTTCGTAGGAGAAAGAATTAGTTCCTCACTTATCATACTCTTGTTGCTAGCATACATAATAGCATAGTAATGAAGAAGAAGGATATGGCAAGCTTAAGCATTGAAGCATGGCTCTTGGTTGGATTTGCACTCCATAGCCAAGAGTGTTGGTGTAGGCTCTCAACCTCTACTTGCTTGGAGAGGGAGCTCTTGCACTTTGCATATCACACAATGAGAGTGCTTGTGAGTGTGTGTGGGTCAGTATACCCCCTAGGCACCCCCCCTAGCTTGCTTGGGTCGACCCCCCCTTGTAGCCCATGCCTGAAGCTCATTGGACCCTTCCAGGCCTAGCCAATCACAAGCAAGAGCCATTACAAGCAACATGGGTAGCCTTGGGACAAGTGTCCCCCTTTCCCCTTTGAGAGAGAGGACTTGATAAATGCTAAAACAATTAGATAATTCATGTAATTTATCATTGGACCCCTTTGAAGCCTAGCCAATAGGCTTCAAGCAACACATGAAGGTAACATGGGTAGGGGCCTGACATGTGTCCTTGCTGCCTCTTCAAGTTGGGCTTCCCTTGTGTGTGTGAGTGGGTGTTCTCTCTCTAGCCCCTAGGAAAAGGGCTCGCCCCCCCTCTTGTAGGAATGCTTTTGACTTTTAGGTGATCAAGCACCTTACTCACCAAGCATGACAAAGCACTTGAACTAGGGGGTGTTCCCACAAGCATCTCAGGCAAGCTTCTCAAGGCACCTCAAGTACTTTAATCATGCAGCAAGTCAAGCACCTCAAGCATGGAGCCAGTCAAGCACCTCAAGCATCTTAATCAAGCACCTCAAGCATGAAAAACACCTCAAGCATGACAAGCACCTCAAGCATGACAAGCACCTCGAGCTTGGGCCGGGTTCCCACCTCAAGCTCAGCCCTAGCTTACTTAAGGTCAAAGGACTTTTACACACATTTATTGGAGGTCTTCAATGAAGCTAACCCTAAGGTCTTATGCTCCATTGGTTAGCCTTGCTCTTTGATAGACCATCTCCCTTTTGGGCCCCTTTACCATTGGCCCCGTGTTGAGATAGATCTATAAGCACATACCTATATCTTAACACTTGTTCCCGTTTATTCTCCCACATTAAGTGATAAATTTAATATGAGAAAATCATTTGGGTTAGTTAGATATTAGATTTTATGACATCTTCTACCTGCTAAGCAAGATAGACAACTAATGACTAAGGCTTTATCAAGGTCAAGGTCGACTATGATTTAAGAGAGAGATAATGTCATAAAATCTAATATCTAACCAGCCCAAATGGCTTTCTCGTATAAAAATGATCATTTAATGTCGGTGAGTTAATGGGAAAGAGGGTTAGAATATAGACATGTGCTTTCAGGTCTACCTCGACACGGGGCCAATGGTAAAGGGGCCCAAATGAGAGATGGTCTCTTAAAGAGAAAGTTAGCTAATGGAGCTTAAAGACCTTAGGGTTAGTTTCATTAAACACCTCAAAAGTTTAGTGTTAAAAAGTCCTTTGACCTTAGCTAATCTAGGGTAAATCTTGAGGTGGGAATCCGGCCCAAGCTTTAGGTGTTGGAGGTGCTTGTCGTGCTTGATGACTAAGGTGCTTGAGATGCTTGTCGTGCTTGCCGACTAGGGAGCTTGAGGTGCTTGTGGAAACACCACCCAAGCTTGAGATTCTTTGTCATGCTTTCTCACTAAGGTGCTTGAGGTAAGGTGTGTAAAAGTCAATCACTATCCCTACAAGGAGGGGCCGAGCCCTACAAGAAAGGGTTAGAGAGACAGCACACACATGCTCACACTATGCAAGCTTGATACAAAGAAAACAAAAGGAACACTTGTCAAGTTCGTCCTCATGTTGTGCTCATGGTGTGCCTAAAGGCTATTGGTTGGACACCCAAGGGGTCCAATACTAAATTATTTAATTTAATTAATTATTTTTGCATTTATCAAGTCCTCTCTCTCAAAGGAAAAGGGGGACACTTGTCCCAAGACTACCATGCTTGCTTGGTATAACTTTTGCTTGTGATTGGCTAGGCATTGAGAGACCCAATGAGCTACAAGGGGCGGTTGACCAAAGTATTCTAGGGGGTTGCTTGAGGGGTATACTATCCCACACACTCTCAGTGTGTATTGTGCAAAACGCAAGAGCTCCCTCTCCTTCTCCAAGCAAGTAGAGAGGTTGAGATCCTACACCAACACTCCTGGCTATAGAATGAAAATCCAACGAAGAGCCATGCCTCAATGCTTAAGCTTGCCAACTTCTCCATCTTCATGACTATGCTATTATGTATGCAAGCAAGAAGAGTCATAAAGTGAGGAACGTTATTTCTTCTATGAAATGTTGCTTCTTTCTTGTCACTACCCTCATTCCCTGCTAGCTCTCTCAACCTTCAAAGGTGTTTGAGGTCTTGGGACTGAGGCATGGGATAGTTAATGCTTTCCACAAAGTTTATGTTATGCTCATGATCTATGAACCTTTCCATCTTCATTGCATCACCTAGGTCATAAGGAACAGAAAGATTGTATTATGCCAAGTCTCTCTTGACGGAAGAAACTATAATACCAATGTCTATTGGAGGGGGGACCGGATCCACATAAATCCGATCCTCAATTGTTTTCATGCTCTCTAAACTCTCTGTGTCTCTCTCTCTCTCTCTCTCTCTCTCTCTTGAAAAAGTATTGTTCATGTCAAGTTAACTAAATGCTATGTTTATGTTGCTACCATCAATTAAGTTCACCCTCTATGCTCTCAAAGTAATTTTCCAAAAATACTTACTCTAATATCCGCTCCTCTCAAAGTTAATAGGCCATTTACATTACATATCAATCTGATCAGACGGCCACCACCCCATCTGATCAAGTGACTTAACACCCCCTTTAGTTCAAAGTTTATTTTGGGCCTACTTCTCAATCATTTTCCATCAAGATTTTACATAGCAATTATGTTATTCTTTTATTTAGTCAGACGAATTTCCTAAGACTAATCAAGTAAATGTGGTATATCTCCTTTGCGCTTCCATTTTTTAAAACCATTGGTCAAAACATAGTAACTTCTGTTTTCAGCTTTTAGATAAATTTCTCAAAACAAAAATCTTGTTCTATGATTTTAAAAAGTTTGTCAGTTGCTTGGCTTAGACAAAAAAGCACTCAACAAAAAAATTCCAAAAAATTTGTACAATCTAGTGTAGATAGGCCATGCCATAGGTGAAAAAAGCCATGAAATCCAAACTGTTTTAGTCATGGCATCTCCATCATGGTATGCAATGTAACTCATATTATATAGCACACTTCATCACCAATGTGAAATCATGATTATGCTAGTAGATCCTCAACAAAACCCATCATTAAAATGCAATCACAAGCTCATCGGACTGAGCCCCTCTTTTTTTAATAGCTATCACAACATTCCTAGTAAGTATGTAGCTATACCCTAGGTGTAAATTGGCGGCAAAAATCCAAATCATTTTGAGTCAATACGCGAAATACCGAGCACAAAACCAAGGCCGTGTGCATATTACCAAGCCGTGTCACCCCAAACCAAAAGAGATGGCAAAAAGTTTTCCAAAAATGTTAGTCCATGCGTTGGTGTATGGCATGAACTGAGAATGATCCACCATAAGTCCATACAATAAGCCTGGCATGTACTGAGAATAATGCACCATAAATCCATACAAACCTTTTTTAAGTATCGTTTTTTCTTTACAACAAACTTCACTCAATTACTGTGAAAAGATCACTTGCATTAAAAAAGCAGAGATAAGACGGACATGTTTTCAATACATAGTTGCTAAAACCCATTTTTTTGTAAATCATATGAAAACTAGAACACCTGCTACAAAAACACTAGTATTTTTTTTAAAAAATATACAGAGTGCAGACCTGAGAAGCACCCTCTTTTGCCACAAGCTCCATGGTTAGTAGGCGAGCTTCCAAAACAAACTCTCAATCTCACTTTATACCAACACAAACACCACGCAAAGAGACTAAGTGAGGGGATCAGGGCCAACCTCACCTTTATATAGAGGTTTGATGGCGATGCAAACCAACATTATTGCAACTGGATCCTTTCCCAAAGTGTAGGGATTCAAGCAGCAGCCACCTTGACCACATAGGGGGACTGAGTGGGACAGAGGAGGTGAAGAGCATCATCATGCAACATGTGTGGGCATAGAGTTCCCATGTGTGGTATACACTGTAAGCGATAGGCGTGAACACCTTGGTAGACCCAAGATCATTACTACAATACTCATTGATGTCCACCAATGTATTATGGGGTATTGCTTTACTTTCAATGTGCCTTTGAAAGGCATATGTGCAAACTATGCTTTAAGAGGCCACTCCCATATGGGAAGGGGGGGGGGGGGGGACCATTATACATATTTTTGGAGGGTTTGTGCTAAAGAATTCCTAAACTTGTCAAAAAGAGTCGGGGGGGGGTTTTACTAGTTGTGTGTGTGTACCGCCTTGTCCCAGGCATTGATAGCCGACTTTCGAAAATCAACGACAAAAAAAAAACTCCTTTCACCCCCCCCACTCTCAGTAACCCCCCACCGTAGCTTATTTCCCCCCCCCCCCCACCCTACGGGCATTAGAATAAACTCTCTCTCTCTCTCTCTCTCTCTCTCTCTCTCTCTCTCTCTCTCTCTCTCTCTCTCTCTCTCTCTCTCTCTCTCTCTCTCTCTCTCTCTCTCTCTCTCTCTCATTTTCCCTACATACCCCTTTCCCTAATATATCTCTCTCTCAATTTACCCTCCCCGGCCAGGCAGAACCCCTAAAAAAAAAAAAACTCCCGACCCCTCTCTCGTGCTCCCTCTGTGTGAGACACATGGAACCTCCCCCCCCCTCTCCCTCTCACCCACACATCTCCCATACCCCACTCCCCACCTCACACCTCCCTCTCTCACACACTCTCTCTCTCTTATCCCAAAACCTCACCTCAAGGCTCACCGCAGATACTCTCGCTCTCTCTCACTCGGGCGCTTCGGCCACGCAAGGAAGAATATCCTCTCTCTTTGTCTCTCTCTCCCTCTCACGGGCAGCGTCGCATAGGACCACCCAGACACACAACACACACACACAATCACCCCCCCTCTCCCCTCTCTCCCATTGGCGCTGTGCGCAGCAGTCCGCATATCACCCATTCACCTCACGCAGGCGCAGTCTGCAAAGCAAGCACACACACACCCTACCGGGCCTCGCGCAGTCCGCAATATACACACACACACCCTACCTACACACACACATACACACACACACACACACACACACACACACACACACACACACACACACACACACACACACACTCTCTACCCGTAATTCCCCCCCCCCCCCCCTCCCCCCATCTACCTTGCGAAGAAAACAGGCTGCCAGCCATCCGCCAGAAGAAAAAGAAAAAAACAAACAAAATAACTATATATACATTATATCTATATAGCCCCCCCTTCCCACACACATTTTTGCACACACATCCCTATACAAAACACACACACACCTGCCCTCATGCACGAATACATACAACACACATGCATATACGCACCGCAACACAGATACAATGAAGAAAACAACTACGACGCCGCCAACAACAAAAGAGAAAATGTGCCAAAAGCATGCCCCGGACGACTCCGAAAAGAAGTACGCTCGACACCAACGCACCAGCAGCACGCCATTTGCCGGCAACATGCAACCACGATGCCATCCCAGTAATTTATAGGTTATTTCCATCATTATCTTCAGTTTTCACCCGAGCCATTGTAAATTTCTATTTTTTTGTAAATATCCTCTCTCTAGGTGATGGTTACAAAGGCCCACCTAGAGATTCCCATCTTTTAATAACCTCCCAAAACAAAGCAAGGGTCAACCACACCGGGCTTACCACTTACTTTGTCTCCCCGATTAAGCGTACCCTAACCACACTGGGATTACCATAATCCATGCAGCCAACACCTATAAATTGGCACTAAGAGGTCACTATCGGGGGGGGGGGGGGGAATTCATGAGGAACCAAGCATTTGGTAGAGTGTAGTAGGAAGGATTGACACTATCACCATCACGGGGAGAGGGCTTGTGTGTTGGGTTTTCCTTGGGAACTGCACCATGCGAAGGGAACCACATCAATCTCTCGACTCCAATGGTCGATGCACACACGTATGCACGCTCTTGGTGGTAAGTATTCACAATCATTGAGCCGCCTTAGAGAACGCACCAAGTAGGTTGCACCGCCTCCTCCCCCTACCTCTCTACCACCACGGCATGCCACCTTGTTAATATTGCAGAAATAACTCACACCCCCCAGGGTTTTCATCATTTGCAGATATTCTCTCTCTCTCTCTCTCTCAGTCTTTCTTTCTCTCTCTCTCTCTCTCTCTCTCTCTCTCTCTCTCTCTCTCTCTCTCTCTCTCTCTCTCTCTCTCTCTCTCTCTCTCTCTCTCTCGGTGTGTAGGCTTGCGGTGTTCATATCATCGTGGTTTTGCGTCCTAGCTGCTCAAAGCTAGGTGGTGCCCCCTGTTCACTTTACTGTGGCACGCTCGAGGCGTGCCATTCGCCCCCCCGCGTTGTAGAGGCCGTCGAGGTTCGGGGTCTGCTTTGCATCCGTCATTTGGTGCCCCCACTGAGGAGGGCTTTACTAAGACCCTTGAGTTTAGAATGCTGAAAGTGACGCCCACTATCAATCATGGACAAGTGGCTGAAGGAGTTTTCTAACTGGCGGACAGAAGAAGAGGAGACGAAGGAGGCACTAGCCACCTTCATTGAAGTGCTACTGCCAGGCTGCAGTGTCATCAGCGTTCAAGAGGTAAATTCTCCTTCTCGTGTTGCTCGTTCTAGCTATAAATCAAAAGCATCAGGTGGGAGATTGGTGAAGTGCCATCACTGTTGTCAACTAGGGCACACGGTTGATGAGTACCATCAACAAAGACAGCGAAAGGGCTGAAGTCATCTACATCGACATTTATCGCAAATAAATCATTCATGTCAAGGAAGGGAAGCAAACGATGAGGCCTCTTTTCCCTAAAGAAACTACAGTCAAAGATACAACTCCAAAGTGGCCTAAAGGGGCTGCTCGAGCCCCCGAAGGGAGAGGCATCTGGCCAAGCAAGTGCTTCAAGCTTAGAGATCCGGGTTGTACCCACTTTGTCAAAGAAGAAGTCATACGAAGCTTCCGAAGCTAAGCGGCGGAAGTTCACCTACCGATTTGCATGACGCATGCGAGTGCTACCAATCCACTTCGATAATCTAGAAGAAGAAGTGGTGAGAAGATTCCCATGTCCTAGAAAAGAGTGGTTTGCCTACGGCTCTCGCTGTTTTGGGAAGCGAGCGGAGGATCTTTCTCCTATCCCTGTACAACTTATCCTGAAGAAGCTCTCTACCACGGGAGAGACCTAGTGGGCTGGAGAGGAGCTGCAGCTGAATGGAGTAGAATTCATGAAACACCCCAATTACGAAAATTACCTACAATTGCTGTTAGCCAAAAGGCTGGGAGTGGTCAGACGCGTCGCCATCACCCCGTACGTGCTGAGCAACGAAGGAAAGGTAGAGCCCATGAAAGGCGATGACCTCTTGTGGATGTGCTGACTCATCAACACTGGCACGGTAAGGGTATAAGTAAGTATTCCACCCTCTGTGCATAATGGAAAACGGGCCGACGGAATTCCTGTTCAGATTCCTGCAAGATATGCATGTGAATATCTATGTAGATAGGAAAGTCTTCTACCAACAGAAGATCGTTTACCTATTCGGTGCGGAGGTACTAGGAGAAATCCTCAATTCCCCAAACCCTATCATTCTCCCCATATTAGATTACCATCATTCCTTTAATGTCTCTATTTTTATCCTGTTTTAACCTATCCATCCACCCTTGTAAAAAGCCGCTTTGAGCCGCTACGGTTGATGGTAAAAAAAAAAAAAGAGAGAAAAGAGAACAAGAAAAAGGTTTGTAATTTCCCGAGTCACCATCATGGCAAGTGTTTCTTTCCCCACGTTCAGTGGAAAGAAGGAAGAGGATCTCACCACCGACTTTTTGGATGATTTCGACATTGCTTGTGTCGTCTCCAACAAAGATGACGACACTTCACGACTTAGAATTTTTCCTATACTGATGAAAGTAGAGGCCAGGTCCTGGTATAATGCATTGCCCCAGGCTACCAAGAATGCATCGGATGTGTTAAGGGCTGCTTTTGTAAAGAGGTTTGGTGGAGGTACAAACTCGGAGAAGCTATGGCAGCTATTGACATAATTAAAACAGGGAGGCCTGCTAGAGTATGCCACCTACGAGTCAAAGTTTGTGGACTTATGGGAGAGATGCGTTGCCACACTGGAGGAAGGTGAAGGAGCGCCTAATTTCCTAAAGAAGGACCGTTTCATTGTTGGTCTATGGTCGCCGCTTAGAGAGAAGGTGAAGGGAAGGTTTCCTGCAACATATGAGTTGGCAGTCCAAGTAGCCCGCCTTAAAGACAAGAAGCTGTGCATGCAAGCAAGAGTAAACGAGTCAGAGGAAACAAGCTCGGCCTGACCAACCCCAGTGGCTGCAACAGTCATTCATAGAGTCTAACCACAGGAGGCATCAGAAGAACAACAAGACCTGTTGAGTCCCATCACCACCCAACTAGAGAGTTTATATGTGCATCTGGTGCAGCAAGGGCATGCATCTGGCAAAAACCCAGAACAAGGAAGGGGACAACGAAGGCAGAACCTAGAGTACCACTGTTACAACTGCGGGGAAGATGGCCATGGAATGTACTACTGTCCAAACCCGAGGAGGTAGAATTTCAATAGAGGGGGGAGATAGAATTAGATCTCTCCGCCAAGAGCAAGACCACCACCACCTAGGCAGCCAAGACCAATCCCACCGGTCCAAATCCTGCGACCACCTGTACAACAACAACCACCACCCCAACCTCTCATTCCTCCACTACCCCCACCGCCTGCTGTGAACCAAGCGGTGAGTGTTATTAGCTTAGAGGCTAAAGGGAAGGCGTAGGTAGAAGAGTCAGCTCGAGAGAAGCACCAAGAAAAATCGAAGGTAGAAGAAGTGGATGCTATGGGAGTGAAGCGTGCAAGGCACGAGGAGTCATCTCAAAAAGAAGAGAAGATGAAAGGGAAGGCCGAGACTAGCAAGCAAGAAGCTAAACCACGGCGGAAGATAGACATCGTGGAATTCTCACTAGGTGAGTATGCACAACTCTATCACTTAGTTCAGGATTTGTTAATGTAGGGCCCGAAGATAACTTGGCCCCAATTACTCCACCTTGGACCCAGAATGAGGAGGCAATGGACGAAAATGGTAAGTACCAGGAAATCAAGACCACGGATAGATGGGGCTCTCTCTGGGAGGGATCTTGATGACATCCTGCCAACCATGGACGCTCACATCAAAGGGAAATGGATTTCAAACGTCTACATAGATGGTGGCGTGCAAATATGCGTCATGAGTGAAAAGATGATGCACCAACTAGGTCTAGAGGTAAGTAGGCCGGCACCCTGCCGAGCCAAGATGGCAAACAATGAAAGAGTAAAATGTGTAGACATTGTAAATGTGGTCAAAGTAAAAGCATTCAATATAGAAGTGGAGGTAGACATCTTCGTCATGCCACACAAATGGGAGGGCTACCCCATCATTCTTGCAAGTCCTTGGGTTATGGCTATGGAAGCTAAACAAGACTGGAGCACCGGGATGATCCAGATGAAGGATGGTAAAGGGTAGTCCATATTCTACAACATGAGGACTGGAAAGCAGCGCAACATGATCTTGGAGGATTCATAAGACGAGTCCACCAACAACTACTCGTCTACCTAAGGAGAAGACACAACGACCACCGACGGGAGTGACAGTAGCATCGAAGTAATGGGAGTCATTCTTAAAAACCCAGACAGATTAACGCAATCTGAAGCGAACTCGACAAACCAAGAGGGATCATCAGGTATGAAGTCATTGGAGGATGCAAGTAAGCTACAAAAAATGCTCTCAAATGAGTTAACCAATGAAGAAAGGAAGGAGTACGTCTCCATGTTAGGAAACTTCACTACTTTGTTCATTGATGGCTATGATAAGATCACAGGAATTACAGTAGTGCAACGCCCCAGCCACGTTTCAACTCTATGTGACTTTTGTTTTCCAACCCTACTTTGGAGCATCAATACGGGTTTTCATAGATGATTTTTTCATGTATAGCTCATGAGCCCTTCATTTAAGCAAAGTTTATGATGGCTTAACCAGGCTACAAACCTTGGGTGGCCAACTCAACATGGACAAGTGTCACATTGGTGAGAGCAAAGTCACTGTCCTTGGTCATGTAATTTCAGCAAAGGGAATCGAGGCTGACCCTAGAAAGATTCAGGCTCTGGTATCTTTATCATCACCCACCACCGCCAAGCAGCTGGTTTCTTTCCTTCAGAAGGTAATATACTTAAGCAGGTTCATTCACCTGCTATCTCAAGTGGTCCTTCCCCTACAAAAACTCACCCAGAGGGATGTTTTCTCATGGAGTGAAGAGAATGAGCAACAGTTTACTGAGGTGAAGCAAATCCTAGCTAAGCTTCCCACTATTTCACCTCCTAAGTGGGACGAGCCATTTTATGTGAACCCTAGTGTGGGAAATGATACACTAGGAGCAGTGCTAATGCAAAAGGATCCCAAAACTTCTTTCATGTGCCCTATTTAATTCTCTAGTCGAGTCATGACCCCATCAGAAAAATGATTCACCGGAGTAGAACACATGGTTCTGGCACTAATGTTTGCTACCACAAAGTTCCGCTCCTATCTCCTACCTAGACCATTTGTAATCTTGACAATGGAAGAGGTTTTCCCATATGTAATGCGACACATGGATGTCTCATCTAGGATCTTAAAGTGGTTAATTAGACTACGAGAGTTTGACTACACCATGCAAGTAGAAAACTCCACCAGGGCTAGTTTAGCGGGAATTCTCAATCATCGCCATTATGAGAAGAAGCTGGAGGTCAACACGGAAGCAAAGGAAGGAAAACCAGCAAGAGAAAGTCCTCAGCTAGAGAGAGCTCACTCTCTTTTCTTTGACGGAGCATACAAGAGAACAATGGATCAGTCTGCAGGAGGCATGATCATTTTCAATGAACAGCAAGAAAGAGTATTCTCCATGGGGCAGTTATTACACTCCCACTCCAACAATGAAGCAGAATATGCAGCCCTAATCCTTGGGTTGGAACAATGTATTTCACAAAAATTCAACGCCTAAATGTGTTCGGCGACGCTTTGCTTTTGATAAGGCAGATAAATGGCACCTGGGAGTGCAAAAATCAGGTTTTACTTGGTCAACTTCGCCAAGTTAAGGACCTTCTGAAGAAGTTTGAAGCAGTGAAGCTCTTCCATGTCCCCAGAGTAGAAAATCAAGAGGCAGATGCACTAGCCAAAGAAAGAATACAAGATGTTCCCGTAGGAGCAATCAAATTAAAACTACCCCTCTTCCAAGGTAGTGATGCTATGCCTCATATCATCAGCTTTCTAGATACAGGAGAATGTCCAGGAGGACACACCAAAGGCAAAAAACAATGGCTGGTAAGGAAGGCTACTAGGTACCGCCCTATTTTTGACCACTTGTATTGTAAGGGCAAAGATCAAATTCTCAGGCAGGTGCCAATCTCTAGTGAAATCACACAGGTAATTTCAAGTTGCCATGACGGCATCTGCGGCGATCATTTTGCTCTAGATATCACTAGTAGGAAGATTCTACAGGCATGATACTTTTGGCCTAGTTTGAATAGAGATGTACACCATTGGTTTAAAATATGTAAGGCTTGTCAAGTGGCTAGTGATCGAACGTTAACCTGCGAGCCACAAACCCCTATCATTTCATATGGTCCTTTTGAGAAATGGGGAATAGATGCAATCGGTCCCTTACCAAGGGCCCAATCAAGTAAATTGTATATCATAGTGGGTGTAGACTACATGACACGATGGGCAGAAGCAACGGCCACCACCTGCATTGTACAGCCCAAGAGGTGGCAAAGTTCATTTTTGAACATATCGTTTGCCGTTTTGGCACTCCTCTTGAGATAATATCAGATAGAGGACCAGGATTCAAAGGTGATTTGATGGGAGAACTGACGAAGAAGTTAGGCATCACACGTCGGCATTCCACACCATACTACCCACAATTCAATGGTCTGGTAGAGAAGGTAAATGGAATGATTTGTAAAATCATCACAAAACAAGTGAACAACCACACAAGAGACTGGGATAAACATCTCATGGCAGCTCTTTGGGCCTACAGAACAACGTTTCGAACATCACTAGGTTTCACTCCTTTCCATCTAGTTTATGGGAAGGAGTAAATTCTACCCATTGAGGTACAAATAGCCAGCTTACGAATCTTGGCTAGCCAGACACACCGTCGAATTGTAAACCTCTGAAACCACATCTTGGATCTAGAGAGACTCCAACTGGATAGGGAAGAAGAAATCAATCACTATGCACCACAGGAAGCACGACGCCGACTCACTTTCAATCAAGGGCTTAAAGAGAAAGGACTGGAAAAAGGCATGCTAGTACTGCGATATGACAACAGATTTGACACTAGGAAGGATAAAAAAATTCAACCCAGATGGGAAGGGCCATTCATCATCAAGAAGCGCTATGACAACGGTAGCTATAAGATGATGGAAGCGGATGGGAGAATTCACAAGACTAGAGTCAATGGATGGAGACTGAAAAGGTATTTTCTTAGGTTTGACCCAGAATTCGTGCTAGACATTCCGGAAGAGGGAGAACCCTCTAACTGTACACCTGAAGAAGTAGAAGAAGGGCTAGAAGCATGAACGCCTCTAGCCAAAAGGGAGAGGACTAATGATAGCCGACTTTCAGAAATCAACGCAAAAAGAAAAGAAAAACTCATTTCACCTCCCCACTCTACGTAACCCCCCACCGTAGCTTTTTTTTTTTCCCTCCCCCGCCCTACGGGCATTAGAATAAACTCTCTCTCTCTCTCTCTCTCTCTCTCTCTCTCTCTCTCTCTCTCTCTCTCTCTCTCTCTCTCTCTCTCTCATTTTCCCTACATACCCCTTTCCCTAATATCTCTCTCTCTCTCTCAATTTACCCTCCCCGGCCAGGCAAAATCCCTAAAAAAAATAAAAATAAAATCCCGACCTCTCTCTTGTGCTCCCTCTGTGTGAGCTGCATGGAACCCCCCCCCCCCCACTCTTCCACCCCCCCCCTTTGGCCCGCTAATATTCTCTCCCCGACCCCTCCTCCCTCTTCCCCACCCGCTCGCCTCACCCTCCATCGGCCTCATTCCCCTCTCCTCGGCCTCATTCCCCCCCCCTCTTGGCCCGCGGATATATTCCCTCACTCCACCATTGACTTATCCCCCCCCCCCTTGTCCTCAAGCTCCCATGAAAGACAATAAACCCCCCCCCTCTCCCTCTCACCCACACATCTCCCATACCCCGCTCCCCACCTCACCCCTCCCTCTCTCACACTCTCTCTCTCTCTTATCCCAAAACCTCACCCCTCCCTCTCCCTCACACACTCTCGCTCTCAAGGCTCAACATGGATACTCTCGCTCTCTCTCACCCGGGCGCTTAGACCATACAAGCAAGAATATCCTCTCTCTCTCTCTCCCTCTCACGGGCAGCGTCGCATAGGACCACCCACACACACACACAATCACCCCCCCTCTCCTCTCTCTCCCATCGGCG
This sequence comes from Adiantum capillus-veneris, assembly GCF_014529385.1. NCBI lineage: Eukaryota > Viridiplantae > Streptophyta > Polypodiopsida > Polypodiales > Pteridaceae > Adiantum > Adiantum capillus-veneris. The sequence continues at coordinate 96,535,766 of NC_140944.1, read as the reverse complement.
TTGTTCAAAGCAGTCCGCATATCATCCATACACCCACCCATTCACCTCGTGTAGGCGCAGTCCACTAAGCACGCACACACACAGCCTTTCGGGCCTCGTGCATTCCGCAATATACACACACACACACACACAATAGACACACACACCCTTCCCACACACACACACATGTTGGAGCTATATATGGCTCACTCTACGCAACTTGGTCTCACCTATATATTTGTATCTTGTCCTCAATATGAATCAGTCTTTGGGAGCGTATATGGTGTGTCTCTTCTCTCGTCTCTCTCTCTCTTTCTCTCTACATCTCAACATGGTATCAGAGCAGTAAGGATCATGTGCCGATTCAATTCATGGTGACAAAACAGTATGTGTATGCGATTTGCATGTAAGATTCAAAATTGCTACAAATTTTTTTTTGAGTGTTGATTCTTGTTAACTGTGGTTGTTTTGTGTTAAGAAGAATATGATTAGTGTTTTGTGTGGCGTTTATTGCTAATCAATCTAATCGTTGATTACATTTTCTTGTTGATGACACCCTGAACTTCAACTCAATTTTTCGGGGTGTTTTGCTCAAAATTTGGAGAAACGGGATTCGAGCTCTTCGATTTGAGTTCTAGGTTTGCGTCAATCGGAGTTCGTAGCAGAGAGGTATGCTGTTTTTACTGCAATTGAGCTTGATGCAGCTTTCTTCGTCCTACTTCTTCGTGAAGCGTCCGCGATCGTTTTTCTTATTTTGGCGTTAACTTTTTCAAGAAGATTTAGCTTTTTGCTATTCGTATTGTGGCCGTCAATCTTGTGTCTCACGCCACTCTATTTTGAGGACTCTTTTATTATTAACGTCTCCTTTACCCTGCCTTTTTTGGGTGACGTCTCTCACATCTTTGGACGTTCCTTGAGCATCCTTCTTACATTTATCGTTGATAGAACGCAGTCCTCATATCTCTCTCATTCTCAATTGCCGCCTTCACCATATATGGTGTGCAAATTCTGCGATCTTATCTTATACGTCTTCTCGCAACAAGATATGGCTATGAATATTCTTGTCAATGGCTTTCCTTCTAGCCAGCGTTCTGTTCCTCCTTTTCAAGGTCAAGGTTTTCCAGGCTGGCCGAAAGCAAAGATGTTGTTAATTCTGGAAGGCGATGAACTCTCCGATGTTGTTCTTGGAAATTGTGTTTGTCCGCCTCAGCCTATTGATACGGATAATGATAACGTGCTTATCACTGAAGGACCTATATTTGAAGATTGGAATGTTGCCTATACGGATTGGCAACAACATGATAAAGCAGCTAATTGGTATATTCTTTCTGCTCTTACTGATTCCCTTTTGATTGATATGTATGAACTGCCTACTTCCCATGACGTATGGAAGTACTTTATTGCAAAATTTTAGAAGAAATCTGTCACAAAAATACTTTATTTGAGAGGGTTGCTTAACAAGTTACGATATGAAGTTGGTACTGCCAATCTATTATTAATCAACTTGCTGCTTGCCGGTGATCCTGTTCCACAAAAGCAACTAATTACACTTCTCCTTGATCCTGTGAAGGACTCTTCTTATGATAACATTGTTACTATTCTCTCTAATAAAGATGGTCTTGATTTCGACCAAGCCTACATGTCTCTAATTGAATACTCTCAACGTCAAGAACGTCGTAATGCTGGTCATGATACAACTATTATTTCACAAGAGGAGCCTGAGTCACAATAGATGGAACGTGCTTTTTATTCTCGAAGGCGTCCATTTCAGCGAGGAAACCGCAGAGGTGGCCGTCACGGTAATATTTTCTCTCGTCTCAAATTTCCTAATAAGCAATGTTCTTACTGCAACAGAAATGGCCATATTGAAGATGATTGTTGGGCACGTCAATATGATGAAGAACACAATATTACCACAAAACAACCACGTTTATCTAGAGACTCTTCTTCTTCTTCTTGTGAATATTGTGGACGATCTGATCATCCCACTCATATGTGCTATAAGCGTCGATTCAACACAGATCGGAATAGAGCGTATGCTACTGAACATCGAAACAACATTGTACCAGAAACAAGCTGCGTCCTATGTTCAGTTGCTCCAGACAGAATACTTCATGTACATGATGGATCACTTTTTATTGTCGATTCTGGTGCTACAGAAAATATGACATATCAGTCTAAGTGGCTCCATAACTATCATCCACTGCCAATTCAACGTGTTGTTTATCTTGCTGATGATACTACTTGTCAAGTAAAGGGTATTGGAGACTTATATCTTGGTACCTTATCTTCTTCCACTAGAATTTTGCGAGGAGTATTACATGTACCAGATCTTCAACGTAATCCTCTTTCAGTTGCTAGACTTGTTGATCTTGGTCTGTTTGTTGCATTTGATCATACCAAATACCGAATTGAGAAAGATGGACAGACTATAGCCACTGCTCCTCGAAACGGTAATTTGTTTGAACTCACTCTCAACGATGCTGTAGCAAATGTTGTCACTACTCCAGGTGATCATGATGGCAAAGTATGGCATCACCGTTTTGTTCATGCTGATTTCTCAAAACACCTTGATCTTCAACGTCGTGATCTTGTTCATGGCATGGATCTTAAAGCCCATCCCCATATGGGAATTTGTGAATTTTGTGCTCTTGGGAAACACAATCGTAAACCCTTTCCTCTTTCAAATACAACTCATTCTCATGACATATTGGATCTTGTTCATACTGATATATGTGGACCTCTACCTTCTTCGAGATCACAATATCGCTACTTCATTACTTTCATTGATGATTTCTCAAGGTATACGACTGTATTTCTACTTAGACAAAAATCTGAAGCCTTATCTGTTTTCAAACAATTCCACAAGGCTGCGGAACTTCAAACTGGTCGTCGCCTTAAGAAGCTTCATAGTGACAATGGAGGCGAATATGTTTCTCGAGAGTTTTTGAGTTAATGTGCTGACAGTGGAATTCATCATGAACACACTATTCCATATTCGCCTCAACAGAACGGTGTTGTTGAACGAAAGAATCGCACTATTCTCAATGCTGTAAGATGTATGCTGATTCATTCTGGCTTATCTTGTGTTTTTTACAGTAGTATTTATTCAGAATCATCTTCCTACTACTGCACCCTCTGGTAAGATACCCATCGCAGCATGGACAGGTGACATTCGTTATGTATCTCATTTTCGAACCTTTAGATGTATTGCTTATATTCATGTTCCCAAAGAAACACGAACAAATCTTGATGCTCCTGGTCTTAAAGTTATTTTTATTGGATATTTTGACACTTCCAAAGGCTACAAATTCTATGACCCTTCCTCCAAGAAAGTAATTGTGAATCATGATGCTACTTTTAACGAATAGCTTATGGGAGGCTCATGGTCCATGGATAATTCTGATGATACTAAATCATTGCTTCAGGCTTTTCCATTTCTTTCAAAATATGAAGCTCTTCCTATAGAGCAACTTTCCTCTTCACAACTATCCATTCCGAATGTTGCCAATGATGATATTGATATTTTTGTTGATCTGCCTATTGATTTTGAACATGGCTCATGTCATGTTTATGATGACGATATTGTTGATAATGCTTTTTCTACTTCCAAAGATCCCATTACTTATGATGAAGCTATCTCTTCATCACAAAAGGATCAATGGCAAGAGGCTATGGAAGCAGAGTACGATTCTTTTATCTCTAAAGGTAAATGGATACTAACTGAATTACCTCCTGGTCGTACAGCTATTAAGTGTAAGTAGGTGTATAAGACAAAAGTAAAAGAAGATGGATCTTTTGACAAGTTCAAGGAACGTTTAGTTGCAAAAGGTTACTCCCAAGTAGCCGATGTTGATTATCAAGAGACTTTTTCACCAGTTGTTCGCATTACAAGTGTTCGAGTTTTATTGGCATTTGCTGTTCAATTTGATTTAGAATCTCATCAAATGGATGTGCGAACTGCTTTTCTTAATGGTGACTTGGAAGAGGAAATTTATATGGAACAACTAGAAGGGTTTGTTATTCCAGGTAAAGAAGACCTTGTTGCTCAACTCCATAAGGCACTACAGATTTTGGTTTAGTCTATCAACGACAACTCACATCGGATTATATGCAATCTCTTTCTCTTTTGGGTTACACAGATGCAGACTGGGCAAGCTCACATTTATCTATGCGATCTACTAGTGGAAATTGCTTCTTTATAAATGGTTGTCTTGTTTCTTGGACCAGCAAGAAACAACGTTGTGTTGCAATTTCTACGACTGAGTCAAAATATTTTACGGCATCACTTGCAGCTCGTGAGTTGATTTGGCTTCGACAAATGCTGGTTGATATTGGTCACTCTCCTCTTTCTAGCACACCCTTGCGGTGTGAAAACCAAAGTGCTATTAGTCTTGCAAAAGACTATGTTCAACATAATAAGTCAAAGCACATTGTTGTCCATTATCATTATGTCAGTTATGAAGTACGCAAAGGAACCATTATGGTTGAACACTGTCCAAGTGACCAGATGATTGTAGACATTTTCACCAAAGGCCTCAACGAGTCACGTTTCATCCTCTTGCGCTCGGACCTTGGAGTTGCTTTGGCCTCACTCTTTCTAGATTATCTTCTTTGCTATTGTAATAGATTTGTACATATGACATTGTAATCTTTAGGTACCATGCGCTATACACACTCCACATTTTCACATTGTGATCTCTAAGTCACTTGAATATTTATACATAGATGCATAATTCACTTTCACATCATCATCGCTGGTTCATATTTTTACATTGTATAGGGGCTTGGGTTTTTCTCCACAGCTAGAGACCTTTGTTTGAGTGGGGGTGTTGGAGCTACATATGGCTCACTCTACTCAACTTGGTCTCACCTATATATTTGTATCTTGTCCTCAATATGAATCAGTCTTTGGGAGCATATATGGTGTGTCTCTTGTCTCGTCTCTCTCTCTCTTTCTCTCTACATCTCAACAACACACACACACACACACACACACACAACACACACACTCTCTACCCCTATTACCCCCCCCCCCCCCCCATTCTACCTTGCGCAGAAAACAGGCCGCCGGCTATCCGCCAAAAGGAAAAGAAAAAAACAAAATAACTATATATACACTATATATATATAGCCCCCCCTTCCCACGCACGTTTTCGCACACACATCCCTATAAAAAACACACACACACCCGCCCTCATGCACGAATACATACACACACGCGCATATACGCACCACACCACAGATACAATGAAGAAAATGACTACGACATCAACAAACAAAAGAAGAAGGATCCAAAGCACGCGCCGCCAACAACAAAAAGAGAAAATGCGCTGAAGGCATGCCCCGACCGACTCCAAAAAGAAGTACGGTCGACACCGACGCACCAGCAGCACGCCATTTGCCGGTAACATGCAACCACGATGCCATCTCAGTAATTTATAGGTTATTTCCATCATTATCTTCAGTTTTCACCCGAGCCATTGTAAATTTCCATTTTTTTGTAAATATCCTCTCTCTAGGTGATGGTCACAAAGGCCCACCTAGAGATTCCCATCTTTTAATAACCTCCCAAAACAAAGCAAGGGTCAACCACACCGGGCTTACCACTTACTTTGTCTCCCCGATTAAGCATACCCTAACCACACTGGGATTACCATAATCCAAGCAGCCAACACCTATAAATTGGCACTCAGAGGTCACTATCGAGGGGGGCAATTCATGAGGAACCGAGCATTTGGTAGAGTGTAGTAGAATGGATTGGCACTATGACCATCATGGGGAGGGGGCTTGTGTGTTGGGTTTGCCTTAAGAATTGCACCATGCGAAGGGAACCACATCTATCTCTCAACTCTAATGGTCGATGCACACACATATGCACGCTCTTGGTGGTAAGTATTCTCAATCATTGAGCCGCCTTAGAGAATGCACCAAGTAGGTTACACCGCCTCCTCCCCGTACCTCTCTACCACCACGGCCTGCCACCTTGTAAATATTGCAGAAATAATTCACCCTCACACCCCCGAGGGTTTTTGTCATTTGCAGATATTCTCTCTCTCTCTCTCTCTCTCTCTCTCTCTCTCTCTCTCTCTCTCTCTCTCTCTCTCTCTCTCTCTCTCTCTCTCTCTCTCGGTGTGTACGCTTGTGGTGTTCATATCATCGTGGTTTTGCATCCTAGCCACTCAAAGCTAGGTGGTGCCCCCTGTTCACTTTACCGTGGCAGGCTCTAGGCGCGCCATTCGGCCCCCGGCCTTTTAGAGGTCGTCGGGGTTCTGGGTCCGCTTTGCGTCTATCAGCACCATACACAATGGGTCGATAGTAAGCCCATTGTGAATGGGCCAACTACCTAATTAGAGAAATGAGGCTAGTATGGTTAAAATGTAGGCCATGCCAATCATTTTGAGAAATAGATTTTATGATTTTGTTAATTATGTCTCTTCTCTTGAATCCATTAAGGCAAAACTTGTGGATAAGTATCTTGATATATATCCATGCCAAGAAGTAGTTAGACAAGGAGTACATAATCAAGTATAGGAGGCCGATGCATGTAATAAAAGCATCTTTGTGTGGTTGATTACTATTTTTTTTAAAGAAGTCAATGGGTGGGATATCTAATAGCTCCCTCTTCCAAGAAAACTATTGGTCATAACCTCCCACACAAGGGTTATGGAGTGTAATTGTACCGAAGTAGAAAAAAAGATGGTTGATGTTTTAAAGCCTTGCCATATGTTGGTTCTAGTTTTAGGCAGTTAGGGTAAATATTCCAGGGATTCACCATACAATACCCCCTATATAACGTACGTTCGTGGGGTACTAAAATACCCCTCTTTTAAGATGTATAAATGAATTAAAAATAGATATAAAAACCCCTTATGTCTGTTAAATTGCCTAAATTTGTTGCAATTTAAAACCCCTCCTTTTGAACTCATGTTATACATTAGCATGGTTACATATTGCACCCTCCGAGGCAGGGATTTTAATGACGTGATGACGCATTTTGTTAAATGTTAATTATTGTTGTTATTGTCACTATTTTTTTCATGTTAATAACATATCTAATGTCATGACCTACGAAAACCGGTAGAAAACGTAGAACCGGTGGGACAACCAACAATCTCGGCAGACCCGTCGGGTTTAGTATGAAACCCGGCGGGCCCGACGGGACAAGCAAGAATCTCGCCGGGCCCGTCGTGTACCCCCTCCATATTTGGCGGCTCTATAACCCTTCACATCACATCACCTCTTCCTCTAAATTTGGTCATCCTTTAAAATTTAGAAGAAAAACTAAAGGTAAAAAAATGAATAGTCTTAAAAAAAATTAAAACTTAATGTAACTCTGATCATGGATCATTAGTTCTTTTTTGGACTGAACTGATTCTTGAAAGGAGGTAGAAAGGTGAATCTTTGGGTCGGTATCTCTACATTTGGGATGGATTGATATTATGTTTGGTTCACCGTTATATTTGCTAAATTGATTGCTATATTAATTAGAACTTCTATCATGCGTCATTAGTTCTTTTTTGGACTGAACTGATTCTTGAAAAGAGATAGAAAGGTGAATCTTTGGGTGGATATCTCTACTTTTGGAGTGGACTGATTACATGTTTGATTCACCCCACTGTATTTGCTTGCTATTCCGATTAGAGCTCCAATCATGGGTCATTAGTTCTTTTTGGAACTCGACTGAATCATGAAAGGAGGTAGAAAGATGAATCTTTGGGTCGATATCTCTACTTTTGGGATGGACTGATCACATGTTTGATTCACCGCTGTATTTGCTTGCTATTCCGATTAGAGCTCCAATCATGGGTCATTAGTTCTTTTTTGGACTGGACTGATTCCTGAAAGGAGGTAGGAAGGTGAATCTTTGGGTCGATATCTCTACTTTTGGGATGGACTGATCACATGTTTGATTCACCACTGTATTTGCTTGCTATTTCGATTAGAGCTCCAATCATGGGTCATTAGTTCTTTTTTGGACTGGACTGATTCATGAAAGGAGGTAGGAAGGTGAATCTTTGGGTCGATATCTCTACTTTTGGGATGGACTAATCACATATTTGATTCACCATTGTATTTGCTTGCTCATGTTTGAGTAGATTGAGGTTTATTCCCTTCAGACTTCACTACTACGCTTGTGTGTGATATTGATTATAAAACTAATGTTTGGTTTGAATAATACTTGAAAGAAGAGATAGCATACTGAGCTACAGCGGGCCCGACGGCAAATAGCTTTACCCGGCGTGACCTCCGGGAAGACTCACTAGCCCGGAGGGCCAACTAATTAGCCCGGCAGGCTACGAGCCGGTCTCCAGGTCTCCCTGGCGGAGTAAAAAAAGATGAATGTAAATTAACAAAATATTTGTTATTTTGCATTTCTATTGTTATTAACCTTAAATTATAGTGTGATCACGTCATTTTGAAATCCCTGCTCCGAGGGTAAATATGATTGATTTCTTCCGAGAATGTTTTATTGTTGAGGCTTAATATGTCATCCATATATCTATAAGTGTGTTTAAATAGTGAAAGTTTGTGATAGTTGTCTTTGTCACCCATGGTTTTGAGAAACCAATTGTATTCAAAGAAGGCCAAGTATAAATTACACATAAGAGATGAGCATGAAAAACCCATGGGAATGCCTAGGCTTTGGTTAAAGCAGTGTCCTCCGAAAAGAATAGTGCAGTTATCAAGGACCCAAAATATATTTTAAAATAGTTTATCCTCATCGAATGGTAATGGATGAGAGGACTGTTTTTTCTTGATCCATCTAGGTTTTCTGGAGAGAGACATGCACACGTCTTTCTAGCATGTTTAAAGGCAAGCATAATCATTTGTAATAGAACATCTTTCAATCCTAATTCTCCTTTCGAGGATATGTTCTCATAGCATTGAGTAATATTAGCTGTGAAGAGATGAAAAATCTGTTTAAGAAGGTTAAGACTAACTTTTGTGGATTTTTTTAGTAGCCAAAAAGGATTATAGTGTATATGGAGAAAGTTAGAGAAGATTTGTTGCTTAGAGACGTAGACAAATTCAAATTTTGAAAGTACTAAGTCAAGGAAAAGTGTGATATCCTTTGTAATGTTAGTAAAATTACCATTCAAAGCATCAAATATCCATCTGAATTTATGCTTGTGTAGTTTATAGGTGGGAAAAAGTACTGGAAGTTTGGTATCTTGAGAAAACTAGCCTAATATATCTTGATGTTTTGAAATTGTATTAGTGACCTCATACATAGAGGTGTAAAGTGGTGTGAATTTCTTCCCATAAACCTAAGATTAGGCTATTTTCCAAGCCAAGTTTTTGCATAAAAGAGTGGGACAGTTCGAACTTTTATCTAGCCCTACTATAAACCAATCATGTGAAAGCTTTTGAAGTTCAATAGCCAATTGTGGTGTGATCCATTTGCTTTCAGTAGATAACTAGTTATATGGTAAGAGTGAGATTTTTTGGAACATAAAACATTTCTCAACCAAATCTGTTAAGTCCAGTAGGATTGTCTTCTCCAACTAGAGAGTACTAACAAGGTTAGTTAGACAACTAAGTAAAGCTGATAGAGCAAGATATGGGTTTTTAGGAAAAGTGGGTATGTGGTTAAGTCCTTTAGCTAGGATTTTTTGGACTGTAGTATTCCTAACTAGATCAAGACTACAAGTACATACATGCTTGCCATAGGTATCAAAATCTTTACAAAACGGATATATTTATCACAAGCACACTCAAGAATGGTGTTGTCGTAAACAGTAAACTAGATACTTAATTGCCATGACAAGGGCATACCCAAGGGAGGTCACAGACCTGGCTAGTAAGTGACCGAATGCAAGTGTGGAATAGCGGATTTAGTAGCCAGGGGCTATATAAGGGAGGTTGGGCGGTGAATCCAAGCCACGCATTTCCCTGGGCATTTCACTAGTATTAGAGCCATGAGTTTTGGGAATCAAGCCGTGGTGCTCATGAGATTCGGGGCATGCTTTTGCATGTTCATGCAAACATGAGGACTGAAAGCACCTCGCAGGCGGGCATGGCTGCTTAGCACGCAAAGGGAGGTAGCTTGAAGACCATGGACAAGCACCCTTAGTCGGGGAGGGGATGGGTCGACAGTGTCAACAGTAGGCAAGAGTGACGTCTTCGGGGTTACGAGGACAAGGGGAGCAAGTCCCGCTGCATTAGCATCTCCAACGGGTGCAAGCCCCGCACGGCATCTCTACCTCCTTTATTCTGCAACATGCTGCTCGTCACCGGCCCACCATCGTAGGCATGCTTTTTTTTCACACAGTGGGCATCCCAAGGCAAAGGACATTAGGTTATTTTTGAAGAAGAAGGGAGGGTGCCCAGGGGCCGTGTCCCCCTCTCCCCCCCCCCCCCCCCCCCCCCCCACACACTTTTGCTCCTATTCTCCGCTATGTGGTCCCTCCTGAGGTCCACCAGCAAGACCGGAAAGCAACAGGCATGGCATCGACATGGGAAACTCCGCCGATCGATATTCAAAGTATTGAACTTGGGATCTCTCGCACCCTAAGCAAGAATCCTACTACTCGACAAAAATCCCTAAAAAAACGCAAGGGCTTCATCATGGCCAACCCTGCAAGGACAGTCATGGCAAAGCATGCATGGTTGGAAACCAAAGTCAACGGTTTTGGATGGTATTACATTAATTCTTGGGATCTCATAAATTGGGAGCAAGGCGCATTCGAGTGGATCATCGGGATTCTATGGAGATCTCTTCACAGATTCAATTTTGATGCAAGGCAAGGTTGACTAACATGCAAGGCATGCAAGCAACATAGATATTTTGACTGTTTTGCAATGTTATTGAATAGGTTGATTATGATAGCATGGCTTCGTAATCTCTCACGTGATGTCGATCCACTCCTTGTTGCCTTTGGACGAGGCACAAAGTGCAAATGCATCATGTAGCAAGGAGAAAGGCTCCAAGCCATTGCGAAGACAAATTTTCAGCTACTAGGTTAGCACTCTTCAAGCCAAAGGGACGACAAATTGCCCAATACGAGTTTGGCACTGTTAACGGTTACAATCCAGGTACGCTTTGTTCTATGGTTGCACTAGATATGGATTGTTGAAATTATGTTCTTTCAATCTGGCGTCTTATAGAGGAGGCGGTGGATCTCACGCAGTCAAGTTTCTTCCAATTTTGTTTTGACCAGCAATGCATCATTCAGTAGACTGGAGCAGTCTCTGTATGTCAAAGGTACATTGTTCATGTAAGCACTATGTGACGTGTTTTTACGGAATGATGCAAGACACCCCAAGGACTTTGGAAAGGTTTTTTTAATGCTTTTGGGTCCCTTATATGTAAATAAAGCATGCTTGTACAAAGTGTACAAAGGCGGTGTGTGCCAGCTATCTCTACGCATGCAGGCCAGTTGTGCAGGGTGCATAGTTTTGCTGTTTTGGACATAGACGTGTCGAAACTTGAAAGAGTCACTTAGTTCTTGAAAATTATGAACAAAACTGAGTTTTTATCAGCTTGAGGTCGTGAGTGAGTGGAGGATTTGACAGAGGAAGATCTAGCAGCAAAAAGCCCTGATTGCCGCGAGGGATACAGGCGTTTGGGAGTAGAGCAGCCTGTCTTGCTAGTCGAGGGCCCGATGTGGTGAGTTGAGAGTGTTTCTCTCCTCAATGGGCTGATGAAATTGGGTGCTTAGCTCTGCATATTGACCTTTCTTCATCTTGTTTTGAGGTATGGTGGCTATGGTGTGTGCAGCTCCTTGTGGTGCAGCTAGTCGAGGGTAAACTATGTGCTGCAATGCATTGCTTGTACATATATCAAAGGGCAAGGTTTCCCCCAATTTTTCCATCACTTTTTTTGATTTTTTTTGCTGAACTTTGTGGGTTTTCAAATTAAGCTTGATTTGAGTGGGTTTTGGTCAAGCTATGTGTATATATGAGAGCGCCTATGGAAGCCCTACTAGCACATGGAAGGGCGTTTGAAAAGAAGTGAAGCTCTTTGAGTTATGGTCAGAAGTGCAGAGATTTCCATGTTTTTTTTCTCACTTTTTTCCTTGATTTTATTGCCTCCTTGGTGTCTTTGAGTGCAATGGAGTGTAGTGGGAGTTGTAGCTGTGTAGAGGGAAGCTAGTCGAAGCTAGTCGAGGCTGCGTGCGAGTGAGGCTGTCAAAATTCGTGAGAGAAGATCAGCCCATATTATCTTGAGAGAGCTATACTCTTCATAATCTTTTCTTGGTGTTGGTTTGAGGTGTTGTAGAGGCCAGTCCCCCAATCCTTCACAACGTACAGGCAAGGCCTGTGCCTTGTAGGAATAGGAATTCAGCAAGGCTGACGAGTGATGACCTATCATTCGTATTGTGAAGAAGCAAGGCTCTCTACATGGTGCTTATGTGGAAAGCTTGTGTAGCCAACATTGTCTGGTTGGGTTACACAGCCATGGTTTATTCCACCCTTCGGCACGTAAAAGCAAGTCAGGCATGGCCTGTGATTTTCAAGGTTACGGTACTCGGCAAGGCCGATCACTACTCATTCTTTCACGATGTTGGCAAGCAATGCTAGGAGAGATCTCCTAGGCCTGTTGTCTGCCATCGATGTAGTTGACCTAGATTATGATCCTCCAACAATGGAGCACGGCTCCATACCTTATGTGAAGCATGGCTTCCCTTTTGACATTTGGCATAGCGGTTTCCAAAGTTGGGAATATGCTAATAGCATATGAACTTAGGAAAACTTGCCAAGACTTCTGTAGGCTTTTAATTCACAGAGGACGTAACTACCTCACTCACGCAACAAATATGGTTATGAGCCAAATTTTAGCGAGCTTTTATCTCAAAAAGTCACGACAACTTGCATCCACAACAGGGCGACAACGTTGGTCAATCTCCAGTTATGTTTGTTTTTGTCTATGTTTTAATTTTCATTTTGGAAAAGATCTCTCTGCAGTGCAAATCAAAGTGCTTGGGAAGACTCCATATGAAGCAACTGTACAAAGCAAAGTGCTTTGCTTGTCTTCATGTGAGGCACTACTTCTCTTCTTTCCCACGGTATTCTCGATTGACTTCAGCTCGATGCTAATGGAACACATCTTTAGCACTATATGGATATAAGCTCACGGTTTTTGCAAGCACACTATGATGTATCATGCCAGTGTAATCGTACATGCCATGTATACCAACGGCTTACAAGGTTGAGACTCTCGCTGACGCCAAGGACTTATTATTCTCTTTTTTGCTATGTATGCACGGTGTACTAGTCCGTTGGACGTATGACACTCCATCATTGTATACGCTTCTGCTATAGCACTAGCTACTGTATCAAGGACGAGCTCAGTTGTTGCTGTTTTCAGATAGTCACAATCACATACAAGGTAGGTGGTTCAAGATGTGACTTCTAGTGCCTGTCGTACAATTACACTGATGTACACTTATAGGATCATCTATGACAAAGACATGTTCTGCACTGGAGCATTTGACAAGGGTATACAACACATTAGAATAAGGGGATTTTCTCATCCCAACATTCTCTGTCTCTCTCTCTCTTTCCAACTTCTATGCGGGTAGGGCAGTAAAACAGGATAGGCTAAGCTCCATCTTTTGACACCTATTTTGGCATGGCGAAGAGCCAATTAGTTGTAGTCTATGAGTGATTGATTTCAAAATCAAACACTTCTATCCAGTTAAGTACCCACCATCGATTACAATGGACAAGCAAGAGTCTTGCCATTAGTGATTTTTTGGGCATTATTTTAGCACTACACACTTTGAGTGTAAAAATCCAATTGAGTTCTTGAACGACTTAAATTCGTAAGGGCTTATCTCTACCAATGTTTATAGATGACGCATGCATTTTAGACAGCACGGTTGTTCACAAAAACCCAAGATTATGGAGTTTTGGGTCCGAAAAATATCTATTTGTGAATACGATTCCAACTTTAGTGGATCTCATGTTTTATCTCTAGCACTACGAGTGTCTATATGAGTCCATTTTGGGGTAAGACCGAGCTCATGATTATTAAATCACTTATTAAGTGTGTTGGTCAATTCTTAGAGTCTTCACTTGCTTTTTCAAGGAAAGAAGTCCATAAGCTGCCACGGACTCGTGGATAATTTCAACTTCCAAGTTGAATTAAGGTACTATCGTCTACTAGTTGAGCAGTTTTCCTACAACGTTTAACCTAGGGGTTTGACAATGCTGATTTTACCCAAGGGGTCTAGTTTACAAAGGCAACACCCAAGGTAGTGTTCCTAGGCCTTTGCCGGCGGGAAATTTAGGCAGGTGCTTTCCACTTCGATTCAGGTACGCATCTGTTTCGGTTTTGTTTCTTTTGGTTTTATTTTTTATGTAGGATGCATAAACTATGTTTGCTCTTCAAAGAAAATACAAGGTCATGTCGGAGCCAAGAAATTTGTGATGTGCTGTCCAAAATAAGTTTCTGCATTATGCAGTTATAGCCCCCTTGTAGGGTTTATTCGGCACATGTTGTTGTCCCATTCTTCAAGTTTCAAACAACAGGTTTGATGCAACTTGAAGAGGAAGTCAAGGAATGTAAACGCTCTCTTGAGGACTGGAATGCTTTGAAGGAGCGGATGAGCAAAGTAGTGCATGACCATGTATTGAAAGAGGAGAAATTTGACACTATGAGCGGGGATGTATGCGACATGAAAAATGTATGCACAAACAAGACTTGGGCTGATGTATGTAGTAGCAATGTGGTTTCTAATTCCTCACTCATGCAAGCTATGGTTCAAACAAAGAATGTTGAGGATGTGAATGTGGAGGAGTTGAAGGAACGGGAGCGACGTTCCAAGAACATTGTTATTCGTGGAATTCCTGAAGAGAAGTTATAGACACCTTCTTCTCTTGCCATTGTTATTGAAGATTTCTTCAAAACCCACTTTGGCATGTCCGGAGTTATGGTCTATGGAGCACATAGAGTGGGGAAGCAAGGAGATCCTCGCTCGGGAGAACGGCCAATTGTATGCACCATGCCGGATGAGACCAAGCGAAAGATTATCCTTGATAATAGTTGGATCTATTTGAGGGATACAAAATGTTTTGTATGTGAAGATCGCACTATTAAGCAACAAAATATGCGTCGCAAGGCATATGAGAAAAAGAATAATAAAAACAAAGAGATCTCTCATGAAGAAAATGTGCCCAAGGAGGAGGCAAGTCCCTCAAGAAAATAGGGATGCGTGACCTATGAGATCGAGTTACAATTGAAAATATGCTTTTGGAATTGTAATGGATACCCATGGAATGCGGGGGTTGGCATTGATGAACTAAGAAGCAAAGCCGATGTTGTACTTCTTGTTGAAACTTGGGAGCATGATACACAAAGGATTAACGGCTTGGAGGATTACAATGTACATTCATTGATGTGGTCAAAGAATCTCAAGCAACGAAGAGGACAAGGAGGGGTAGCATGTATGGTTAAGAAAGGATTGGAAGATTTTGTATCAATTGTAAAAGATGACAAGTACAAACGTTATGTATGGCTGAAAATTATGACACCAAAAAGACCACCCATTTTTGTAGCTGGTTGCTACATTCCTTATCATGATTCTCCCTTTTATGCTTGCATGGATAGAGATCAACCATTTTCTGATTTAGAAGAGGAAATTGCTTATTTCAAAGGTGAAGGTGGTGTTATTGTATTTAGGGATATGAATGCTCGCACAAAAACATTGCAACATGATACTTAACAATTTGACATGCCATACATTTCAAGGGACTTGGAGGAAGTTCACTTGTATGATCGTACTTCAATGGATGAGAAAGAGCCGGATCACTATGGAAAGTTACTTTTACACATGTGTAATAGCACAGGTATGCTCATTGCCAATGGTGTATCTTTGTGGAGTGGAACCAATGGATTTACATGTAGGAGACATAATGGGGATAGTGTGATTGACTATATGCTACTCTCTGAAGCCATCATGTATCGCATAAAGAGTTTTATGTTTGGTCAATGGACCCCGGAATCCAACCATGGCACCTTTTGTATTGACCTTTCATGTGGAGACGAAACTAAGCATGATAATCTCAGACAAAGGAAAGAGAAGTTATCACTATGTATGGATTTCAAACGGGCACCCATGTACATTGAAATGGTTGAGCAAAAATTATGGATGACAAAGCTTCAATGTGATGCACCATTGGAAACTAGATGGGAAGCTTTCAAGAAAGCTATTTGTTCTTGTGCAGAAGAATGCTTTGCCATAAAGCATCTCCATGGTATCAACAAAGATAGATCACACAAAAGGTGGTTTGATAAAGAATGTCAAGATGCTCGAAAGTCCTTGATAAAGCTTGATGCAACTATGGACAAAGACAACTATCAAAGTCATTTGCATACATATAAGGAATTGATTTAAAAGAAGAGAAGAAGATGGGAAGTAAAGCAACAAGAATTTCAAGTCCAAGAAAAGGCACATGCATGTGGAAGATTTTGGAGAAAGTTGAGGGGCAAGCGGGTTGAGAATTTTGGTAACTTGATTCTAGTGGATATGTACACACATTGTAGGCAATTATATGAGAAAGAAAATGCTGAAAAAATGCCATTTTATGGTTCACTCCCATGTATGCCCTCTTTTTTTACTATTGAGGATATATGCGGTGGGCTTGAAAAGTTGGCCACTCGCAAAGCGAGAGATCTTCAAGGTATCAAGCCGGAGATGATCAAATGGACGGGAGAGTTTACCCATGAGTGGATGTGTGATATGTTCAACCTTGCACTTCAACATGGTATGCCTTATGGTTGGAGTACTAATTGGGTTAAGCCTTTGCATAAAGGAGGGGATGTAAAGAATGTAAGCAACTACCGGACTATAATGATTGGGTCTCTTATGGCAAAGTTGTTTGGGTGCATAATGGAGATGAAATTGAGTGATTGGGCTGAAGAGAATGGCAAGCGTGCAAAGGGACAAGCGTGTTCTTGTCGATGCCATAGCACCATTGATCATCTTGTCACTCTTCGTGCTCTCATGGAGGAAAGTCGGTTGAAAGGTAAGCAAATGTATTGTTGTTTTGTGGACTTTAAGAAAGCCTTTGATATGATTCCACGTAACAATTTGTGGAGAAGGATGGAAGAACTCCAAGTGCCAAGTGAGTTTATGCTTGTAGTTTCTCGAATCTATGAGAAGGTGATTTATCAATTGCGCATGGGAAGAGAAATTTCAGAAATTTTTGTAAGCACTATTGGGGTTAAACAAGGATGTCCATTGTCACCAACTGTCTTTGGTCTATGCATCGATCAATTGGAATAAATGGTACTTGACTTTATGCAAGAAGAAGGCATTGAAGAGGTCACTATTTGCAATGCGGTAATCATGCTTTTGTTGTATGCGGATGATATAGTGCTTCTAGCACACACTTTAGAAGATGCACAAAAGCTTATGGTTGTCCTTGAGAACTTTTGCTTGCATAGTGGGCTGACTGTAAATGAATCCAAAACAAAGGTTATGCTTGTGAAAACCAACCATAAGGAGAAACCATGCATTGTGTACAACAATGAGACACTTGAAGTTGTTGAGAGCTTTAAGTACCTTGGCCTTGAGGTTCCATCCAATCACAAGTGGCATGAATTTGCTATGCGTCGTTTGGAAGCGGGAAAGAGAGCATATTATGCATTTGAGAACATGTGTAATGCGGGAAACATCAAGTGTTGGGTTCTCAAGAAGTATCTTTTTGATGCATTGGTGACACCGGTTCTTCTTTATGGAGTTGAAGTGTGGGGCGGGAGCATCTCAAAGTCTACTTGGAAAGAGTTTGAGAATGTCCAAAAGCGTTTTCTTACAAACTTTCTCCAAGTTAAGACACAAACACCATATATGCTCCTACTTCTTGAGTCGGGATCTCTTCCAATTGAGGTTATGGGCATGGAAAGGGTTGTGGAGTACATGATAAAGATGCGTCAAAACCCCTCACATCGACTTCCTACAATTGCATGGGAAGCAAGCAAAAAAGTTCAAAAGACGCATAAAAGCAAGATCTTGAGCACGGGATGGATGCAAGACATAAAGAAGTGGTTTGGGAGATGGGATGCATTACACTTGCTACATGATGCTTCAATTGACTCTCAAGTGAATGAAGCTTTTCTACAACGCCAACGTATTACGGCTAGGGAGAAATCCGATGGGTCACGCTTCATACATTACACCACCCATATTGCCCCCAACTACAAAACCATGTTCTTCGCTGAGAGAGGAAGCCGTACTCACACTTACATGCTTGAGCCTATTCCCTTGTCCGCGATATGCACTATCACAGCGATTCGGCTTAGCTCCCATTTCCTTCGATGCGAGATAGGGCATTGGGGCAATGGAGAAGAGTCAAATCGACTGTGCACATTATGCTCATTGCAAGTTCGAGAGTCTGAGTACGACACACTACTAGAGTGCTCAGCTTTTGGTCACATCCAAACTTGCTTCTCTCACATTTTCAGCCATAACTTAGACCTACACACTTTCCTCTCCCAGCCAAAGTGTGGGCTCTCAATTGCGACTCTCATCACTACAATTTTGAAGCATAGAGAGTCACTCATCAGCCATACACATACTACATCACATGTAACTTTGGTCCCATAGGTCATATTTGACCTCCGAGGACGATAATAAATCTATCTCTATCTCTATCTCTCTCTCTCTCTCTCTCTCTCTCTCTCTCTCTCTCTCTCTCTCTCTCTCTCTCAATCTGCCTCCTCATGTGTCCTCTATCTTTCCCTCTCCCCAACTAAACCATCCTTACTCTCTCTCTCTCTCTCTCTCTCTCTTTGTGTGTGTGTGTGTGTGTGTGTGTGTGTGCTCCTCCTCAGAACTTCTCTCTTCTCCTTTACCACACTAATCCCCATATCGCCGCCCACATTGCAATATGGTTTTCTAACCCCTAAACCGCCCCCTCTCTCTCTCTCTCTCCTCTACCTCATTCCTCCCTCTCTCTTCTCTCTCTCTCTCTCTCTCTCTCTCTCTCTCTCTCTCTCTGCCTCATGTGTCCTTTGTCTTTCCCTCTCCCCCAATATATCGTGCTTACTCTCTCTCTCTCTCCCTCTCTCTCCCTCTTTTGACCATAACTTGCTCATCCGAATTCCGATTTAGGTGATCTATAGCCTCAATCGAAGAGCACGAAGCCCTTTACGCATTGATGTAAAGACAAAATTTTTCTGTGTAATGGAAGGCTTTGCTGTAACAGCATCTCAGAACTGAAAAAACTGTCAAAACTTTGCGTTTTTGTTGCCGACTTGAAGGCAATGTCAGACAAAACTCGCAAGGGTGGAAAAGCCACACTCGCCATGGAGAATGATGCAAAATCTCCAAAGAATTTTGATGCTAATCCAACCACATCGTCTAGAACAACGGAAGCAATGATCATGGCTTACTTGATCTCATTACAAGAAACCGTCAACAAGCAAGGTGAAGAGTTGCGCGCACTGGCAATGGAGAATGGTACTTTAAGAGTTCTCGTTGTGGAGAATGAGCACCTCAAGAAGGTTCTTGAAATGCAAACAACACGCTTGATGCATCTTGAGAATGAAGTTCAAGAATGTAAACGCTCTCTTGTGGACATGAATGTAGTGAAAGAGCGCTTGAGCAAAGTTGAGAGTGATCATGTATTGAAAGAGGAAACGATAGATACAATACGACATGATGTATGTGAGATGAGAAATGCATCCAAATCATGGGCTGATATATGTAAGGATAATGTGGTTTCTACATCTCCTATCACGCAAGCCGTTGTCCAAGCAAAGAATGTAGAGAATGTGGACACTCAAGAATTGCAAGAACGACAAAAACGCTCAAAGAACATCGTCATTCGTGGAATCAAGGAGGAAAGCATGGAAACACCCCAATCTCTTGCGGTTGCTATTGAAGAGTTTTTTGCTACACACTTTGGCATGTCAGGAATCATGGCTTATGGTGCACATCGAGTTGGAAAACAAGGAGTCCCTCGCTCGGGAGAAAGACCTATTGTATGTACCATGGCTGATGAGGTAAAGAGAAAGATCATCCTTGACAATGGTTGGATCTACCTCAAAGGAACGGGTTGTAATGTATATGAGGATCGCACTCTTATGCAACAAAATGTACGTCGCAAAGCATACGAGGAAAGAAGCAAGAAGGTTAAGGTATCATCTCAAGAAGAAAAGTCACTTGAGGAGGATGCAAGTCCACCCAACAAATAGGGACACATGATCTATGAGACCAACTCACGCTTGCGAATAAGCTTTTGGAATTGTAACGGGTATCCATGGAATGCGGGAATTGGCATTGATGAGCTTACCAATGACTCCGATGTGATCCTTCTTGTCGAAACATGGGAGCATGATGCGCAACGAATTCTTGGATTTGACAAATACGATGTACATTCTTTGATGTGGGCCAAAAATGCAAAGCAACGAAGAGGCCAAGGAGGCGTAGCATGTATGACCAAAAAGGGTTTCAAAGATGTTTCCATTGTCAAAGAAGATAAGTATAAACGCTACTTATGGCTGAAAATCAACCCACCAAATGGTCAAGTCATGTTTGTGGCCGGCTGCTACATTCCTCACTATGACTCCAACTTTTATGCTCGCTTGAATATGGATAGAGATCAGCCCTTTGTTGAACTAGAGGAAGACATTGCTCATTACAAGGATCAAGGTGAAGTCATTGTTTTTGGAGACATGAATGCTCGCACAAATATGTTACAACACGACACACAACAAGTCGACATGCCGCATGTATCAAGAAGAGTGGATGACTCATACATGTATAACCGAAGTTCTAATGATGCAAAAGAAGTGGATCACTATGGAAAGTCACTTCTACATATGTGCAATAGTACCGGAATGCTCATTGCAAATGGTGTATCTTTATGGCAAGGCACCAATGACTTTACATATATGTAGAAAGCACAATGGTGCTAGCGTGATTGACTATATGTTGTTCTCAGAAGCCACTCTAGAATGCATACAAAGCTTTACACTTGGTGAATGGAATCCAGAATCGGATCATAGGATGTTATGTATTGACCTCAAGTGTGGTAAACGGCCCGAGCATGTAGCCTCCAATCATGATGTGAATCATTTGTACCTACGTCTAGACTTCAAACGAGCACTTATATATGCTGATATGGTGGACCAAATGTTAAGCATGATAGAGCATCAAGGGAGCCCAACATTAGAATGCAAGTGGAAAGTTTTCAAAGAAGTAATTTTCTCTTGTGCGAAGGAATGCTTTTCGGTGAAACACATGTCTTGCAAAAGGTCTAAGAAGGGTAGCACCAAGAAGAAATGGTTTGACATGGAATGTAGTCAAGCCCGAAAACACTTGCTAAGATTGGATGCAATCAAAGACAAGGAAGTTTACTTGGAATGTTCACACACATACAAAGCACTTGTTCAAAAGAAGAGGAGAAGGTGGGAAGTCGAAAAACAACTTCTTTTAGCACAAGAGAAAGCACATGCATGTGGCAAGTTTTGGCAAAATCTAAAAGGCAAGCGCGTTGAGAGCTTTGGTGACTTGACTCTTGAGGATATGTATATGCATTGTAAGAACCTCTATGAGCAACCCAATGTTGATAAGATGGAGGGTTGTAGCTCCCTTCCATTTATGTCTCCCTTCTTTACCATTGAAGATGTATGCCGCGCGCTTGAGAAACTTGCTACTCGCAAGGCAGGTGACCTTCAAGGTGTCAAGGCTGAAATGATTAAATGGACAAGCAAGAAAACACGATATTGGATATGCGATATGTTTAACCTTGCACTTCAGTATGGCATGCCTCATGATTGGAGTGCAAATTGGATCAAACCTTTGCACAAAGGAGGAGATGTAAACAATGTGAACAACTATCGCACTATAATGGTTGGTTCTTTGATGGCAAAGTTATTTGGATATATCATGGAGATGAAGATAAGTGAATGGGCTGAAAAGAATGGCAAACGTGCGCTTGGCCAAGCAGGTTTTCGAAAGCATCATAGAACTATTGATCACCTTGTCACTCTTCGAGTTCTTATGGAAGCGTCTCGATTGAAAGGAAAAAAATTGTATTGTTGCTTTGTGGATTTCAAGAAAGCTTTTGACATGGTACCGCGAGGAAATCTTTGGAGACGTATGCAAAGCCTTCAAGTGCCGAGAGAATTTATGCATGCAGTCTTTCGCATCTACCAAAAAGTGATATGTCGATTACGTATGGGAGATGGAATTTCAGAATTTTTTGCAAGCACTATTGGTGTCAAACAAGGATGCCCACTTTCCCCAACCCTCTTTGGGCTACTCATTGATGAATTGGAATACATGGTTCTTGATTTTATGCAGCAAGAAGGCATAGAAGAGGTTAAGATTGGAAATGCGGTGATCATGCTTTTGCTTTATGCCGATGATGTAGTGCTCTTGGCACATACCTTAGAAGATGCACAAAAGCTTATGAGTGTCTTGGAACGCTTTTGCCTACATAGCGGGCTGATCGTGAATGGATCCAAAAACAAGGTTATGCTTGTAAAGACCCTCAATGACGAAAATCCATGCATTGTATACAACAATGAGAAACTTGAAGTGGTAGATCACTTCAAGTACCTTGGCCTTGAGGTTCCATCCAATCATAAATGGAAGGATTGTGCAATGCGTCGCTTGGAAGCCGGAAAGAGGGCTTATTATGCATTTGAGAACATGTGCAATGCAGGAGAGATCAAGTGTTGGGCTCTCAAAAAGTACCTCTTTGACACATTGGTGACACCGGTGCTTCTTTATGGAGTGGAGGTGTGGGGTGGAAGCATCGGGAAGTCTACTTGGAAAGAGTTTGAGAATGTCCAAAAGCGTTTTCTCACCAACTTTCTCCAAGTCAAGACACAAACACCCTACATGCTCTTACTTCTTGAGTCCGGATCGCTTCCCATTGAGGTCTTGGGCATGGAAAGGGTTGTGGAGTACATGCGTAAGACACAACGTAGCCCTTTGCATCGACTTCCTAGAATCGCATATGAAGCAAGTCAAAAGGTTCAAAAGACATGCAAGAGCAAAATACTAAGTTCGGGGTGGATGCTTGATATCAAGAAATGGTTTGGAAGATGGGATGCATGTCACTTGGTCAAGGATGCGTCGATCGACTCCCAAGTTAATGAGGCCTTCTTACAACGCCAATGTATCATGGCTTGGGAGAAATCCGGAGGTTCTCGCTTCAGCCATTACACCACACACGTTGCCCCAAACTACAAATCTCTCTTCTTCTCGGAACGAGGTAACCGAACCCATTCCTACATCCTTGAGCCCATCCCGTTGAGTGCGATCCGCACCATTGCCTCCATTCGTCTTAGCTCCCATTCTCTACGCTGCGAGACAGGACGTTGGGGCACTGGCGAGGAGTGTCATCGACTTTGCACCTTATGCCCTCGTCAAGTGCGAGAGAGTGAGTACCACACACTACTTGAGTGCTCAGCTTTTGACCACATTAGGTCCTCTTTTCCCCATATATTCAGCCATGAGCTCTCCCTACATACCTTCCTCTCCCAACCACGATGTGGACTCTCTATTGCGACGCTCATTTCAGCCATTTTTGAGCATCGAGAGTCACTTATGAACTCCACTCACACCACGTGACATGTTCATTTGGTCCCATAGGTCATATTTGACCTCCCAGGACGATAATAGAACTATCTATCTATCTATCTATCTCTCTCTCTCTCTCTCTCTCTCTCTCTCTCTCTCTCTCTCTCTCTCTCTCTCTCTCTTTGTGTGTGTGTGTGTGTGTGTGCTCCTCCTCAGAACTTCTCTCTTCTCCACATACCACCCCCCACATTGCAATATGGTTTTCTAGCCCCTACACCTCCCCACCTCTCTCTCTCTCTCTCTCTCTCTCTCTCTCTCTCTCTCTCTCTCTCTCTCTCTCTCTCTCTCTCTCTCTCTCTCTCTCTCTCTCCATCTGCTCCTACCCTCTCTCTTCTCCTCCACCCCACCAATCGCTACCCCTCCCCCCACATTGCGATGTGGTTTTCTATCAAATTGAACCAAAAAGAAAACAATTACTCTGACTTGGGTGCATGTTCATGCTATCGCATGCTAAAATAATTTAGTCTACAATATTCTCATTCTCTCTCTCTCTCTCTCAATCTGCCTCATGTGTCCTCTCTCTTTCTCTCTCTCTCTCTCTCACACACACACACACTCTCTCTCTCTCTTATGTCCATATCTAAAATGTAACAGGACTTGATTTTGAAGTGTTTTAGCAATAAATTTTGTTTTTCTAGAAAGTTTTGGTCGTTTTAAAGTTAGTCCACTGTGTAGAAGGATGTGTGGATTGTTTTCTTCCAATAAAATTTTTTGATCCGGAAGGCACTTTCTGGGGCATTTTACAAGGTGTTAACGTGGGGTTTTGGAAAAAGTGATGTATGAAGCGATTGAAGCCTGTGTTATGAGGAACAACATTGGTTCTCAGAGTCTTTAGAGATTTTGATGTTTTGATGCTCGTTGAGGACCAAAGATTAAGAAAAAAAAGTGGGATTTGCTGTTTTTGCATCGTTTTTGTAGAAAATGCTATTTTGCAGGTTGATTTTTAGCCAATTAGAGCAGTCTATGAAAATTTTCCATCACATAGCCGTCGAAGAGCGCAACGAGGGCAACAAGATTGTGTGAGCCGGACTTGGGCTGTTTTGGCTCCGTTTGGGAGTTATGTTCAGTTGAAGACAACTGAAAATTTTTTATGTTTCAAAAATCTAACCTTCACGGATCGCTTCGCGATCACGTTCTTATCTTATTCTCGCAGGTATACTTGGCGCACAAGTCGAGTCGACCAAACACCAAAAATAGAAAAGCAGCTATTTTGGGAGGTCGCATGCTTTGGGAGGCAAAATCAGAAAAGAAAGACAGGTGGTGCGTTTTGGGGATCATTCACAGATCTCTTCTTCTGCAAGTGCGAGTGCGAGTGCTAGTGCGAGTGAGACGCTGCATGCAAGCGAACTGAAGCTCAGGGGTGGTCAAGAGGTTCGACCTCCATACAACGCAGTGCGCCCATATTCAATTGCCCCTCTGTTGTAGTAAAAGTCTGCAAAGATTCATCAATACAAAGATCTCTTTCTCTATCTTTTTGCTGTCTATCTCTATTATTCTGTTCCTGTGACATAAAACCAAATTGATTATAACAAAGATAGAGAGTGGATAGTAATAAATGACTCAAATAACTGTATTTATTTGGTGACGTTAACAGCTAAACATTGCTGTGTACACAATTATCTTGGTCCCGCATCACATGTGTATATCTAAATCCAAATAGATTAAAACAAAGATAGAGAGTGGAGAATAATAAATGACCCAAATATTTTTATTTATTTGATGACGTTGAGTTACAATATAGAAGCTAAACATTGTTGTGTACACAATTATCTTGGTTCCCTCATCACATTTTAGAATGTGCCATGATCACATCTCCTCCAAGACCATGTATCGCCTCCGTTGTGATCTCAACTTCCCCACCATGCATTGTAGAAACTACAATGAAATTTTGGTTAGGGACAACGCTCTTAGCAAAAACTACATTAGTATTAAAATTTTACTGAGAAGTTGTAGAAGACAGTATTTGAAACCAATCACCTATTAAGTGAATACTATGATACACATTGTGTATCCTGTTTGAAAGGCGTGTTCTTGATATAATCCGATGCTAACCGTACCCAAGATATGCATGAAGACCTTCTAGATATGGGAGTAAATTCATGAGGAGCATGTTGTTGTTGCTCGCTCCATCGTAACTACTTATTGTGACAAGCATATGTGGTGGGTTTTCAATTGCCTTCTCAGGACTGTCATCTACTAGAATGGTGTCCAGAGGGTCCTTGATGTATGAGGCTACCAATTCAGATCTAAAGTTCTTCACAAACACCAAATGGATGCTTGTCTTTGCAGTGGCTCTCTTCAGAGTGTCCTTGATGCAGGCAAAACTTGAAAAATGTCTTATCATACCCAGCCTCTTTGTATTTACTCTTAATTAAATCGATAATTGGGGTGAGATTTTTCTCTTCCATTGAGCTCCAAACCCCTACATCGAATAGCTCAAACATCACCCTCAACAATAGCAATATCCCTGGTCACAATGACACACCCATTCGCCCTACATCAAGAATATTTATAGCGTGGGAAGGAGCACTTTCCCACTGCCACCGTTTCAACAGGACACCGTTAAGTTCGAACACTATGAGTTTTCTTTTGGCATGGCAAGATGGAAGTGTGCACGTGAGGAAGATAATGATCAAAATGGTGCTGATGATGCAAAGCGTCAAAGACTTTGCAATGACCTTGTTATGCTCTTCAAACGGCGTACAAAGGCCCTCGATGTTGCATCACGCTCAATAGATGCAATCAAATTGCCCAAGAGTAGACAAGAGCTCTTTCTTAAAAGGTTCATCACCACAATGCTTATGAATGTTGAATGTACATCTACCTCAAAAGTGAATGTTTCAGCTGCATCTAAGTTGCTAAATTTGCACAAGAGAAACTTCATAGCTGCAAAGAATCGATTGAGGGCAACAGGTGATGGCAATTTGCCAATCTCTTTGTGTGCTCGACAACCCATGGATCGTGGCTTCATAACACCTGATGAGAAAGAGTTGATCTTCTCTTTTTGGATGTCTAACACTCGTGTTTCACCCAATAAGAAGGATGTGTGCAGAAAGCGTATTGGAAGAAATTCATATGTCAAACATCCTGTGCATCTTCTTGAACAATCTCAGGTAATAACTTGCTTCACTGTATCCATTTTTTTTTTCTAATATTTGCATTCATGACCTCTATTCTCTATAAATGGGTTGATAAGAGTAGATATGAAATCGGATATGAAGGAAGTTATAAATGGAAATAAGGGGAATCTGTATTTGGTCCTAGACTAAGAGTAAATAAATATTGGATGTGAAGGAGAATATAACTGGAAACATAGTTTTTATCATAGGCGTATGTTTGTTGAAACATACGTTTGCAGACGCATACTTTCACACGCGTATGATATGTATAAACTGGTTAGGTAAAAAATTGGTTTACATAATCAAAAAATCTTTTAACACCTATTTCTCACTGGTATACATAGTGGTTAAGTGTTCACATGTACTCGTCAAGTGTTCACATGTACTGTTTGTCATGTCAGATAGGTATAAACATATCTGTTTGAAAGGAAAATACTGGTTTACATATCCAGTAAATTTTGTTGTACACTTATTTCTCACTGGTAAACATCGTGATTAAGTCCTCACATGTACTGGTTAGGTAAATAACATACCGGTTTTAAATGAAAACTGGTTTACATTAGCAGTCAGAACATTTGAACTGGATGACACTTATATACCACTGGTACGTACCAAGGAGATGTGTTCATTTTTTTAACACATTTTTCTCACTGGTATACATCGTGGTTAAGTGATTACATATATTGGTTAGTAAATAACATAGCGGTTTTAAATGAAAAGACTGGTTTACATCAGCAGTAAGAATATTTGAACAAGTTGACACTTATATACCACTGGTATGTACCAAGGACATGTGTTAATTTCTTTTAACACTAATTTCTCACTGGTATACATCGTGGTTAAGTGCTCACTTGTACTGGTTAGGTAAATAACATACCGGTTTTAAATAAAAAGACTGGTTTACATCAACAGTAAGAACATTTGCACTGGTTGACACTTATATACCACTGGAACGTACCAAGGACATGTGTTCATTTTTCTAACCCTTATTTTTCATTGGTACACATCATGGGTAAGTGTTCACATGTACTGGTTAGGTAAATAACATACCGGTTTTAAATGAAAAGACTGGGTTACATCAACAGTAAGAACATTTGCACTGGTTGACACTTATATACCAGTGGTACGTACCAATGACATGTGTTCATTTTCTTTAACACTTATTTCTCATTGGTATACATCGTGTTTAAGTGCTCACATGTACTAGCTAGTTAGGTAAATAACATACCAGTTTTAAATGAAAAGACTGGTTTACATCTGCAGTCAAAACATTTGAACTGGTTGACACTTATATACCACTGGTACGTACCAAGGACATGTGTTCATTTTTTTAATCCTTATTTTTCACTGGTACGCATCATGGGTAAGTGCTCACATGTACTGGTTAGGTAAATAACATACCGATTTTAAATGAAAAAACTGGTTTACATCAGCAGTAAGAACATTTGAACTGGTTGACACTTATATACCACTGGTACGTACCAAGTGTTGAGAGAGAAGGAGAGAGCACAGAAGTAGAACCCCAAAGTGTGTAGAATACACACATGAGATGATGTATATATAGAGGGGACGTGGGTGCCATATATAGAGAAGCCATATATTGAGTAGCTTCACATATAAGCTCAACACCCCCGCTCAAATAAGGGTCCCTAACTGTGGATGAAAAAACCCTTGGGGGATCAAGGGAAAAACCCACAGCTCTATATACACCCACCGTTATATTATAAAAATCATTAAATATACAAATGTTTACGAGGAGCTACATCACTCCTTTTACAATGAATGTTTTATGAGGAGTTACATTACTCCTATCCTATCAAATACAATAATGAATACAAAGGTTCAATAAAGAGGTATAAAAGCTATCGATTAGCTTGTAATCAAAAGTGTCTCCGCGAATCTGCTGTGTAGCTTGTCATCAATATCGCATCACCAAACATGCTTTCATGTTGTCATCAATATGGCATCACCAAACATATCTTCATAAATCTTTTATTGTCACCAAGTTTGTCTTCATAAAATCAATTCTTTGATCAATCCTACATAGATCATAGACTCCAAAAAGAACATGTCATGAAAATTATTAGCATCGTTAATGAAATAACTACGTTCACAATGCCATAAGAGATGGTTCGCGACGCCACTCTTTTGACGACATATATACGCACGACAACATATGGTACATAAAGTATAAACGTAAAAGTACAAAATGTGTGATTACGTGATACAAATGATATGTGTATATACTACATAAAACAACATTTATCAATGTAGTGATCAATGAATACCATCAAAGTATTAATATAATATCATCATTATATCAATAAAAATGAATAAATGACCATGGTATCAACGAAAAGCATCATGATATCACCGAGAATAATCATTGTATCAACGAAACAACATTATGGCATCATCGAGAATAACCATGGTATCAACGAAACATCATCATGGCATCACCGAGAATAACCATGGTATCAACGAACCAACATCATGGTATCACCGAGAATAACCATGGTATCAACGAACCATCATCATGGCATCACCGATAATAACCATGGTATCAATGAAATATCACCATGGCACCACCGAGAATAACCATGGTATCAATGACATATCATCATGGTATCAACGAAAATTACCATGACCAAAGTATTAACAAAACATCATCATGGTACCATCAAAATCACTATGGTATCAATGAGAAATTATCAATAAAACGACGTAAACTATATCTCTAAAAGAATAATTATACGAGAATCAATGAACGAGTATATCATATAACAAAAGATCATGTACCAACAGTAGCTCGATAGAATTTGGACGATCATCAACGGCTCGACTGAATCGGAACGATGTGTAACTGGCTTTTGCAGCAAAGTTACGTCAGTAACAAATATATGATTGATGAAGAAAAATATAATTGAGAAGTTTTCAATTATGAGAAAAATCAAAAGCAAAAAGTAAAATTTTGATTTTCAAACATATTCGCAGTCCGAGACGATAACCCAAAATCGGTGCAGAATTTAGAGAAACTTCCTTCTACAAAGTTATAGACCACATCGATTCCGGTCTCCCATAGCGGGTAGTTTCTTCTGCAAAGTTGTAGAACACATCGATTCCGGTCTCTCACATGGGTAGTTTCTGCAAAATCGTTTTCAATAAGCAGAAAAATAAAAAACAAAAAACGGAAATTGCTTTTTATGTATGTACGCAGTCCGCGAACGATAACTCAAAATCGGTGCAGAATTTGAAAACACTTCCTTCTGCAAAGTTGTAGAACACATCGATTCCGGTCTCTCACACGGGTAGTTTCTGCAAAATTGTTTTCAATTAGCAAAAAGAATCAAAAACAAAAAGCGAAAGTTGCTTTTCAGGTATGTACGCAGTCCGCGAACGATAACTCAAAATCGGTGCAGAATTTGAAAACACTTCCTTCTGCAAAGTTGTAGACCACATCGATTCCAGTCTCTCGAGCAAGTAGTTTCTGCAAAATCATTTCCAATTAGCAGAAAAATCAAAAACAAAAAGCGGAAGTTGCTTTTTAGGTATGTACGCAGTCCGCGAGCGATAACTCAAAATCGGTGCAGAATTTGAAAAACCTTCCTTCTGCAAAGTTGTAGACCACATCGATTCCAGTCTCTCTAGCGGGTAGTTTCTGCAAAATCGTTTTCAATTAGCAGAAAAATCAAAAACAAAATGCGGAAGTTGTTTTTCAGGTATGTACGCAGTCCGTGAACGATAACTCAAAATCGGTGCAGAATTTGAAGAAACTTCCTTCTGCAAAGTTGTAGACCACATCGATTCCAAACCCTTTGGCGGGTAGTTTCTACAAAATCGTTTTCAATTAGCAGAAAAATCAAAAACAAAACGCGGAAGCTGTTTTTCAGGTATCTACGCAGTCCGTGAACGATAACTCAAAATCGGTGCAGAATTTGAAGAAACTTCCTTCTGCAAAGTTGTAGACCACGTTGATTCCGATCCCTTACGCGGGTAGTTTTTGCAAAATCGATTTTGATCAGGAGAAAAATCGAAAACATAAACGTACTGCTCTGATACCATGTTGAGAGAGAAGGAGAGAGCACAGAAGTAGAACCCCAAAGTGTGTAGAATACACACATGAGATGATGTATATATAGAGGGGACCTGGGTGCCATATATAGAGAAGCCATATATTGAGTAGATTCACATATAAGCTCAACACCAAGGGCATGTGTTCATTCTTTTTAACACTTATTTATCAGTGGTATACATCGTGGTTCAGTGCTCACTTGTACTGGTTAGGTAAATAACATACCGGTTATAAATGAAAAGATTGGTTTACATCAGCAGTAAGAACATTTGCACTGGTTGACACTTATATACCATTGGTACGTACCAAGGACATGTGTTCATATATATTGGTTTACCTAACCAATTAAGTGAAAAAACATAGTGGTTTGAAATAAAAATACTGGTTTATAGTAATGTAACAGTTTTTCTCAAAACCTGCAGTTTTCTTCAATGTTCTTTAACCATATATGTCTTTCATTGTAGGTGGAGCTCTTTCTCATTCTCAACTTCAAAGAACAATACCCTGAAATTGTAATAAGGCAGCGGGTGTTTGAGTACATGAAGCCATATTTTGTGCGGAAATTGAGAGACCGATATACTTTCTGCTGCATTTCACATGTTCAAATGTCCTTCCTAAAGGATGCCATAAATCACATGCGAAGTTCTGTATTCGGTCTGCATGGAAAAGCTTGCCATTGTCAATGCAACATATGCAAATACAATGGTGGATGCAAGGCACCAAAAAACCTTATCAAGAGTGTAACAGCCTTATTGGATTCTATATTGTGTCCTAAATTAGATACGTCCACCTTCCATGCCCTTGCCTGCTTGAGTGGTCAATGTAAAAGGTGTGGCCCGGATAAGTTAGACTTTTGTGTTGCAGAGGCTGCATTTATTGCTAAAAATATTGTGGTGAAGATTTTTGAGGACCTAGAAGTAGGAACTGCACGTGACTGTCTGAAGAAGAAAAGGAAAGTCTTGTCGCATAAGGAAATATCATGCCAGGATCTCTCAGTCATGCTCAAAGACCATCTTAAGAAATACATAATGCATAATTTTGTGTATAGATGGCAAGCAGAACAATATAAGGAATGTATACAAAGCTTTCCAGAAGATGTTGTTGTGTCAGTTGTTGACTTTGCTGAAAATTATAGTTTCAAAGAACGAAATGAGATTCAGTCCATGCACTGGTTGTCACGGGAACGAAATAATAGAGATACACAGCAAAAACAGAGGAAGAAATCTTTGTATTGATAGTGTTTGATACAACAGAGGAGCAAAATATATGGGCGCACTCCGTTGTACGGAGCTCCAACCTCCCGACCACCCCCGAGCTTCAATTTGCTTGCATGCAGCGTCTCACTCGCACTCGCACTCGCAGAAGAGAGATCGCTGAATGATCCCCAAAACGCACCACCCGTCCTTCTATTCTGATTTTTCCTCCAAAAGCATGCGACCTCTCAAAATAGCCGCTTTTCTATTTTTGGCGTTCGGTCGACTCGACTTGCGCGCCAAGTATACCTGTGAAAAACGAGATCGCGAAGCGATCCGTAAAGGTTAGACTTTTAATACTTTTTTTTTCAGCTGTCTTCAACTGAACATAACTCCCAAACGGAGCGAAAACAGCCCAAGTCCGTCTCACACAATCTTGTTGCCCTCGGTGCGCTCTTCGATGGCTATGTGATGGAAGATTTCCATAGCCTGCTCTGATTTGCTGAAAATCAACCTGCAAAACAGCATTTTCTACAAAAACGATGCAAAAACAGTAAATTTCATTTTTTTCTTAATCTTTGGCCCTCAACGAACATCAAAACATCAAAATCTCTAAAGACTCAACGAACCAAAGTTGTTCCTTATAACGCAGGATTCAATCGCTTCATACATCACTTTTTAAAAATCCCACGTTAACACTTCAAAAATGCCCTAGCAAGTGCCTTCCGGATCAAAAACATTTATTGGACGAAAACAATCCACACATCCTTCTACACAGTGGACTAACTTTAAAACGACCAAAACTTCCTAGAAAAACAAAATTTATCACTAAAACACCTCAAAATCAAGTCCTGTTACACTGGTATTCAAATCAAGTAACTATTTTTGTGCACATAACATATTTCCGAATTACAGGTAACGACATCACCCTAGATCAATATTATTTATTTTGTATTAAGCCTTCAATAATTTCTGATTTTTATATTATGTAGGTGACATCCACAAGACAATTCACTTCTTCATTTCAGATGACAAGCAACATGACACACATTTTGTTCAACACTGTTTTCTGAAACATGCGGAATGGCTAAAGCAATTTGGTCTAAACGTAAAACGTCATTGGGTATGGTCTGATGGAGCAGCTTCACAATTCAAAGCAAGAAGACCATTCTATTTCCTTGCCAGGTATACCATGTTCTAACAAACATTATCTGAAGGTGGTTTTAATATTGAGGCCTATAATAGTGGCATTAAAGTTTTAATAAAATGCTTGTCTAACATCAGTAATATTATAATACGTGTTTTTTTTGGTAATTTTATCGTGCCAAGAGTATATTAATCTTCTTCTATCCATTGAATAAATTGCAGATACAGTGTTTTAATGGGATGGAAAATGTCTTGGAACTTTTTTGGATGCGGACATAGTAAGGGAGAACACGACGGTGCGGGAGCAGTGATAAAAAGGTCTTTAACTCAATACCAATTGCAGCAAAACTGCCCAAAGATAGATTTTGCTACAGATATTGTGGCATTATTGAGACGGACCTTGTCAAATGGTGCTACAGCCACCTATGCATCCCAGGCCTGTTATGTAAGCATGATTTTTTGGGTGATTGAATTGGGAGATGTCGAAAGAGAAAAAAATTGGGATGTGAAGGCTGTAAAAAATACCCGCTCAATGCACTCTGTTTCTGCATATTCAGAGCATGATACAACTGCTTTGAGAACACGTTCACTGTCTTGTTTCTGTAGTGCATGTAAACAGGAAAAGTGGAGGAGATGTGTGAGCAAGTCACACGTTCCTTTCTGGACATACCTTATTTTGGAGCCTACAGAAGAAGGGGATAACGATGAGGACGAAATAAATGAGGATGCAGCATATGAAGGACACTATGACACCCTCAGTCAAGCTCTTATTGTTGGTGATAATTTTGATGTTCCCGCACCAAATGACAATGAAGAAAAAGTGGATTTCTATATAGTGAAATGCACTACATCTATTCAAGAGTTTCATTTAAATGCTGAAGATGACTGGGGCAATATCATTGGGCGACAAAACCTATGCTATCAAAGGGTTTTACTATCGTATGATAAATGAGCAGACCTACGAGCTTTTGGACAAAAAGCCAGAGGTGTTCATATATTCACATCTTGTTCGGGCAATCAAAATCCCCATGATACCCCATCCCAACAACTCAAAACTATATACAATATCACTTGATGTCAGTGAGTCTATCTACAATAGTATGCCTTTTGAGCTGTAACCATCTTAAGAAATGCATAATGCATAATTTTGTGTATATCTACCTATTACTGTAAAGTGAACTGTCTCCCTCTCCCTCCCTCTCTCTCTCTCTCTCTCTCTCTCTCTCTCTCTCTCTCTCTCTCTCTCTTTGTCACTTCTCAGTATCATTTTTGTATCATACCAGTCATTTCTCAGTATCATACCGGTATCATACCAGTTAATTCCCAGTATCATACCAATCATTTCCCAGTATCATACCCATATCATACATTCCCTCTCTCTCTCTCTCTCTCTCTCTCTCTCTCTCTCTCTCTCATTTCTAAACATCATACAAGTCATTTCTCAGTATCATACCGTTATGATACTGAGGAGTGACTGGTATGATACCGGTATTATAAAATTTCCTCTGTCTCTCTCTCTCTCTCTCTCTCTCTCTCTCTCTCTCTCTCTCTCTCTCTTTCTCATTTCTCAGTATCCTCTCTTTGTCAATTCTCAGTATCATACCAGTCACTTCTCAGTATCATACCGGTATCATACCAGTAACTCCTCAGTATCATACCGGTATCATACCAGTCCCTCTCTCTCTCTCTCTCTCTCTTTGTGTGTGTGTGTGTGTAACGTCTCAGTATCATACCAATCACTCCACAGTATCATTTCGGTATTATTCTAGTCCCTCTCCCTCTCTCTGTCATCACTGCTAAGTATCATACCGGTCACTCCTTCGTATCATACCGGTATCATATTAGTCACTTCACAGTATCATACCGGTATCATACCGGTCACTTCTCAGTATAAGACTCAGACTCTCTCTCTCTCTCTCTCTCTCTCTCTCTCTCTCTCTCTCTCTCTCTCTCTCTCTCTCTCTCTCTCTCTCTCTCTCTCTCTCTCGTGTCACTTCTCAATATCATACCGGTCACTTCTCAGTATCATACCTGTATCATAATAGTCACTTGAAAGAATCATACCAGTATCATACATGTCACTTCTTTGTATCCGACTCTCTCTCTATTTCTCTCTCTCTCTCTCTCTCTCTCTCTCTCTCTCTCTCTCTCTCTCTCTCTCTCTCTCTCTCTCTCTCTCTCTCTTCTCAGTATCATACCAGTCATTCCCAGTATAATACCGTTATCAGACACTCTCTTTCACTCTCTCCTTTTATTTGCAATATACTTCAAATATAGAATACAACTTATTTCCGTGCAACTTGCTTGTAAATGTATTATACATGAATTCTGTTACATTGATTGAGCCTTTTGGATGAGTAATTCTCCATTTACATCCATCGACAAAAAAATACATCGACAAAAGTCGCCCACTTCACAGACTTTATGAAGCTTTCTTTTTATATAAAAAATCTGTTCCTTTCTTCTTGAAAAAGTCAATCCGCCATTTCCAATAAAAACGACGCACATAGGTGTCGTTAGGTTGTTTGTCTGCACAAATTATAGTACTCTTTGTATACTCAATTCTGTCCTTAGAGTACAACCAGTGTGCCAGCCAGTTTATGACAGTGGTTGATAGAAAACAGGCACGCACTTCTTTAGACTGCTTTTCTAGCTTGGGAAAAACAAGAAATGAACCCAATGGATTAAACATTAGCTTATATCCAGAATCATCAAAGATAAGTGTTTCAGGTGGTAGGTCAGGAAAATTTTCGAGATTCTTGTGGAACACCAGTTTATCTATCGCGCCCAATTTAAAAGGGGCCCTTGTGCACTGCGCCTGACTTACCACTCTATTGAATCTTTTGTGGTGGTCAAGCAACACTGTCGCTAGCGTGCGTTTAAGCTTCTCAAACTCGCAGCAGCTCCATATCCACACTTCAAACCATCTGAAACGAAAATTCAGAAACACTTCTGCATCGGGCCTTACCGAAAACTATGTAGCCCCTTCAACAACATACTGCATTTCTGGCCAGTGGGGCAATTCTTCACCATATTTTCCATCAAATTTCTTGAGCAGTAATGCATTCAGGTCTAAAATGAGAACCCTACGTTGGACTCTCAACGGAGGTGGTGGCCTTGGCCATATTAGTGGGATTCTTTTAATTAGTCTATACCATAGAGGAAACACGAGCACTGCAAGAGACAACACGCAATTCCATATTGCACGAATGTCAGCTCTGCCATTCTGCTTGTGAGCCCTGAACCATCTGCAAGGCACCATTATTCAACTGAAAACATATCTGTAGATGCAAAATTACACAAGACTCAAATTTAAATATGCAATTAGGACATATCTATAGATTGAAATCATACAATAAAAACAAACAATGTTCAAAAATTAGGCACAAGATGAAAGAGACGTCGAATGGGAAAGAAAGTTATATTAATTTTAGAAGTGGTTACATAAAAAGAAACATAGGGGGGCAAACTATAATCTTTTGCAGGCTCTAGGTTTGTGCCGGTATTCTGCATCTCCTTAGTGTCTTCTATGTCCATCTCCTCTTCTGGCTGCCCCTGGGTCTCTTCCTCTTCCTTGCTTTTTTGCTCCATTTCAGTCTTCTCATCTTCGGTCTTCTGGATTTTTTTTCTTTTTTCCTTTCTTATATGCTGAGCAAGGGTCTCCTCGGGACTTCCCTCCAGCCTGACATCTACAGGACCATCAGCTTTAGAAAGCTGTGCAGCAAGAGATCACTTATTAGAGCCATAATCAATGAAAAAACATACTCTTGCCACTGATGGGGGATTTTCACAAGCTAAGCTCCCATACCCCTCTTCTCTCGTCCCCACCCCATGAAAACCCCCTCTTAGGGAGGGAGTGATAAAAAGCATTGGAAAAAGTAAGAAAAAAATAAAGTATGATTATGTAAATATATAAGAAAGGTAAAATAGGCCACCTCATGCCTGCGGGGCAGCCCATCCCCACCTTGCCTCCTTTTTCTTCACTGTTGCCCCGCCGTGTGTCCCTTTTCCTCTCCTCCACTCAAAAGGTCAACCCCCTCTCTCTTCCCCTTGTCCTTTCTCCTTTCTCTCTCCCCTCAAGCTACCCCACCTCTCACCAATAATGCATTATAACTCACCAATAATGCACCAACTCACATGCAACTTACCCTATCTTCCAAAATAGTATACCCCACCCCCTCTTTCTCTCTCCTATCATATCCCATGACCCAAATACCCCCCTCTCTCTCTAAAGGGCGCCATGTCTCTTGTCTTGTAGCTAAATAACCTCCCCCACACTCACACACACTCAGTTTCACTGAAAAAAGTGCCCACAGACCCATCCCCACCCGATGGTTACCTGATTTTTCTTGTGTTCACACACATCTGCACACAGATTCACCTCTGAACACACTCCCCTCTTGTAATTACTTTATTCTCCATGTCACCTCTCACTTTTTTTCATCAACCCATCTCTCTCTCTTAGTCTCTCTCTCATGAGACTGCTGTTCTGGCACATATACACACAGCCAGACAAGTGGGGCCCACAGTCACATGGCCTATGTAGATAATGATTTCTTCATTTCTAAATTCTAGAATTTCTCCCCCTTCCTCCCCTATATAAAGAGGGGTCACCATCACACTAAACACACACACACCATCACCAAAGAGTACACTATGCACTGTGTGTGCCTAGTGCACACACACACACCCACACCATCACCATCACCGCAATCACCATGCTTGTCTTGAGCATGACCTCTACACCCTTGGCTATGGAAGATGAAGGGCAACTAAATGAAGGATGATGGCCATAATCCTCGTGCGAGTCTTCGCCATCAACTCCCACCTATCCGCCATGTGCTCTACCACTCTCTCCCTTCTCATTCCCCTACCCTATGCTCCCCATTTCATCGCCTAATTCTCTAAATAAAGCTTGAGGTTTTGTGAGTATGATTTCTTGCAATGTTTTGCCCATGTGAGGTGTGTGGAATCGCCACCTAGTCTTGTGTTTTGGAGTGAGCGTGTCTATGTGTGAAGGGTGTGCGGATTCGCCATCCTTTTGTGATGCCTAAGTACTAAGCCGCTATACCTACTCCCTCTCTCTCTCTCTCTCTCTCTCTCTCTCTCTCTCACTTGATCTCATTCCCTTTACTCTTCATCATTACTCCCAAGCATCCATCTCTCTTGGATGAAAACTTTGTTATGGTGGTGTGTCTTTTGCGTCCTAGCCGCTAAAGCTAGGTGGTGCCCCCTGTTTGCTTTACCATGACAGGCTCGAGGTGGGCCATTCGGTCCCCGGTGTTTTAGAGGCCGTCGGGGTTCGGGGTTCGCTTTGCTCCCGTCATTTGGTGCCCCCACTGAGGATCTTTTCATGAAACCCTTCTGTTTACAAGACTGAAACCCCTAAACTATTGTGAATGGATGAATGGCTAGCAGGATTTGCTAATTGGACGACAGAAGAAGAAGAGCTCCAAGCACAACTAGACGAACTCCGCATCTCCATCGATGCTCAAGTGCCAGGCGTAACGGTAATCGATTTGCAGTGGGAGAGTCAACCAACACGCCAAACCCAGTGGATATACATAGGCCAAGTGCCAAGAAGAAGAAGGAGAAGGTCAAAACTATGTCCGCAACCTACAACCAACCCACAACAACAAAATGGAAGGAGCTCTACACAATAGAGGATCAGCACTATTCTACTTTGAGAATCGGGTAACTCAAGTCACCGAGGTAATTATCAAAGTCAGTTTTCAAGTCGCACCTGATGCTGCAGCACAGATAACGGAAGCATTGGCTCACACTCTCACTAGAGAAACTAGGGATCTACTGAGTTTGTTTCAGGAAAGAAAACCACCCTCTCCCACAAGCTTGGACAGTGACTAAGCACCTCTAAGCTTCACATGAATCAGTACAACCTACCTCAAGACAAATCACACATACCAACACGTGTACGCTCAATCAAGGTAATACTGGATTTGAAGGCTCACTACCAGCACGTCATTGACACCATGTTGGGTGGGGAGCGATTTTTTGAGGTTCTGGCATCAGATCAACCATTTGTATTACCTTTGGTACAAGGCAATGTACCGTTTGAAGTTTTAATCTATGTCCTAGTATAAGAGGGTATACACGCCTCCTTGTAAAGAAGAAATTTTTTTTGCAAGTTAAGCAGTGTCTCTTTCTAGCTCTCTCTCAGTAATCATGGCAAGTGTAGCATTTCCAACATTTAAAGGAAAGAAGGGGAGGATTTGGTAACAGACTTCCTAGATGACTTTGAAGTAGCATGTGTAGTGAGCAACAAAGATACGGATGAATCCCGGGTTAGAATCTTTAAGCATCTCATGAAGCTAGAAGCTAGATCATGGTACAATGCACTTCCACAAGCAACCAAGGATGACTGGAACCCTTAAAAACCGCTTTTAAGAGGCGCTTTGGGGGAGGTACCACTTCAGAAAAGTTGTGGGACAAGTTGAGAGACTTGAAGCAGGAGGGTCTTTTAGAATATGCCACCTATGAGTCCAAATTTGTGGATTTGTGGGAACGGTGGGTTGAGTCACTGGCTAGGGGAGAAGATGCACCCAATTTCCTAAAAAAAGATCGGTTCACGCATGGCTTATGGCCGCTTCTCAAGGAGAAGGTGAAAGGTAGATTCCCGGCTACGTACGAGTTAGCTGTTGAGATTGCTCGCCTTAAAGACAAGAAGCTGCGAATGAAATCCAAAGAAACCGAGTCAACAGAATCAGGAACATCGCGTTGACTAGCAACTACAACAACCACCATTCCACCACCACCACCGGCTCTTGGGGTAAGAGATGACCAACAAGATATGTTGGCCCATATTACTGACCAACTGCAGAATTTGTCTGTCCACTTAATACAACAAGGGAGGAGTCAAGAAAGAGATCAAGACCCTGGAAGAGCACGATGACAAAACAGGGAGTATCATTGCTACAACTGCGGAGAAGATGGTCACGGTATGTACTACTGTCCCAAACCACGACAAAACTATAATAGAGGAGGTAGGAGGAACCAATTGTCACCCCCTACAGAAAGAACACCCCCACCCCAAGCAACACACCCACCAACACAAATTCTACGTCCACCCTAGACACCACTACAAGCATCCATCCCACCTCTTCCACCAACCCCACAACCTGATCGCCCTGTAAACATCATAAGGCTAGAAGAGAAAGGAAAAGCCATAGTAGTGGAGAAGGTAACCTTTTTAGAACCACTTGAAGCCATGACTGTGAAAAGAGCTAGGAGGGAGAAAGCTACACAATCAGATGATGAGAGAAGCATGAGAGGAGAAACTAGCAAGAGGCCATCCAGGCCACGACGGAAATTGGGCATCACCGACTTCCAGCTAGGGGAAAGTTCTAAGCCCTATGATCTAACATTGGATGTGGCAGAGCAAGGACCGAAGATTACATGGCCACAGCTGCTACATCTTGCACCAAAAGTAAGGCGACAATGGTCTAAAATGGTAAGTACAAGACGCTCCAAAACAAAGGTAGCCGGAGCAATTTCGGGATGCAACATGGATGACATCCTTCCAATTGTCGACGTAAACATAAAAGGAAAGAGGGTTGGAAACACCTACATTGATGGAGGTGCACAAATCTGTGTAATGAACGAAGCTATGATGCTTCAATTAGGGCTCGAGGTTGACAGGCCTTCTCCATGCAAGGCAAAGATGGCAAACAACGCAAAAGTAAAGTGTGTGGGTGTGGTAAGTGCCGTGAAAATCAAAGCTTTCAACACTGAGGTAGAGGTAGATGTTTTTGTAATGCCTACTAAGGGGGAGGGCTATCCACTAATTTTGGGAAGGCCATGGTTGATGGCCATGAAGGCAAAACAGGACTGGGGTACTGGCCTTCTACGCATGACCGCGGTAAGAAAGGGGAGACAATCTACTACGACATGAGGATTGGCAAGGAGAAGCAAATGAATCTGGAAACATCGGCAGATGAAACCACTAGCGAATTGTCCAGTTCTGAGGAGGAGACCACATCCACCGACGAAAGTGACAATTCCATTGATGTGATGGGTATCATTATGAAGGATCCACAAAGGGTAAGCACAACTGGTGATCCATCACCAAAAGGGAAACCCAATGAAGAGGAGAGAAAATCACCTGGCCTAGGAGGAAGTAGGTTGAAGGGTATGTTGTCTACGGAATTAACACTTGAGGAGAAAGATAGTTTTTTGCAAATGTTGATGGGATTTCCTAACCTGTTCATTGACAACTATGAAAGAATCACAGGCATTACAGTGGTGGAACATCATATTAAGCTGAAGGAAGGGGTAAAACCAGTTGTGCAAAAGCTACGACGATTGGGGGTCATACAAGAAAAGGCACTCTTGGCCGAGGTAAGGAAACTGCTCGAGGCGGGATTCATCTATCCTGTAGAAAACTCAGAATGGGTGTCACCCGTAGTGGTGACGCCTAAAAAGAATGTTAAGTGGAGGGTCTATGTTGACTACAAACCACTAAATGCAGCTACAAAGAGAGACCACTTTCCTCTCCCTTTCTTGGATGAAATTCTGAATGAAGTAGCGGGTTTTGAATGCTATACCGTCTGTGATGATTATTATGGATACTTTCAAATACGCATAGCCTTGGAAGATCAGCTAAAAACCACTTTTATCACGCCATGGGGTTGTTTTGCATACAGGGTTATGCCATTTGGTCTCACAAATGCACCTGCCACATTCCAAAGATATGTCACATATGTTTTTCAACCGTTCTTTGGAACATCCATAAGAGTGCTCATTGATGATTTTTGTATATATAGCTCCCGTGTTTCACATTTAGAAAAGGCAACTGAAGGTTTGGCCAGGTTGCAGAGCCTAGGTGGGCAATTAAATGTGGATAAATGCCACATTGGGGAGAGTAAAGTCATTCTACTAGGCCATGAAATTTCAGCAAAAGGTATTAACGCCGACCTAGGTAAGGTGTCCGCACTCATAGCCCTACCTTCACCAACGACCGCACGTCAACTGGTCTCTTTTCTACAGAAGGTGAGGTACTTAAGTAGATTCATACATCTACTATCACAACTTGTTCTACCACTGCAACAACTCACTCAAAGATCAACTTTCACTTGGGACGAGGAAAGCGAACATCACTACAACAAGGTAAAGGAGGTCTTAGCCACTCTGCCAACTATCTCACCACCTAAGTGGGATGAAAAATTCTATGTCACCTCAAGTGTTGGTGATGACTCATTGGGGGCTGTGCTACTCCAAAAGGATACGACGACATCTTTCATGAGGCCAATCTACTTCTCTAGTCGAATGATGACAGCAGGAGAGAAAGGTTTCACCCATGTGGAACACTTAGTCCTAGCTCTTAGATTTGCAACTACAAAGTTTAGGTCATATTTGCTGCCTAAGCAATTTGTGATTCTAACCACGGATGAAATATTTCCCTATGTTGTACAACACATGGATGTGTCTGCTAGAATTACTAAATGGCTAGTTCGTCTGCAAGAGTTTGACTACACGGTACAGGTAGAAAGCACGACAAAGGCAAGTTTGGGGGGACTCATGACCTACCAAGTCTTTGAAAGGAATGAGAAGCAATCTAAGGAAGGAGAAGTCCGATTACCTCCAGTACCACCGATGGTAGAAGGAGCATACTCTCTCTACTTTGATGGAGCCTATAAGCGAGCGTCCGACAAAGCAGCTGCAGGCATAGTGGTCTTTGATGACAAAGGGACAAAGGTATTTTCGTTGGGCCAATTATTAGATTCACATTCTAACAATGAAGCTGAGTATGCAACACTAACCAAGGGTCTAAAATGGTGCGTCTCGCAAGGTGTACAACGCCTTAATGTATTTGGGGATGCTCTACTTCTGGTAAGGCAAGTAAATGGAGCATGGACATGCAAGAATCCTAGTTTAAGGACTCACTTAAGCGGTGTAAAAACCTTGTTGGGTAAGTTTGAAGAAGTTCAAATACACCATATCCCAAGGGCTCAAAACCAAGAAGCAGATGCCCTAGCAAGTGAAAGACTACAGGAAGTGGTGGTTGGAGCAATAAAACTAAAGCTCCCTCTATTTCAAGGAAGCGATGCCTTGCCTGACATCATGCATTTTTTGGAAACAGGGGAATGCCCATCAGATTTAACAAAGGGACAGAAGCAATGGCTGACGCGGAAGGCCACAAGGTATCGACTCATCAATGACGGTTTGTACTGTAAGGGTAAGGACCAAATACTCAGGAAGGTCCCTCTCTCTCAGAAAATCATGGGAGTAATTGTTAGCTGTCACGACGGGGTTTGTGGTGGTCACTTTGCCCTAGACATAACAAGTAGGAAAATCTTGCAGGCAGGCTTCATATGGCCTAGCGTCAACCGTGATGTACACCACTGGTGCAAAACATGTAAGTTGTGTCAAAAGGCCGGCACTAGGTCACTTATGCCTGAACCATAGACACCTATTCTCTCATATGGCCCATTTGAAAAATGGGGTATCGATGCCATTGGGCCATTACCTAGGGCCAACTCAGGAAAATTCTACATTATCATGGGGGTCGACTACATGACTAGATGGGCAAAGGCTACAGCCACCACTAGAATCACAGCGGTAGAGGTAGCTAAATTTATCTACGAGCACATATGCTGTAGGTTTGGCACACCTTTAGATATCATCTCTGATAGAGGGCCAGGTTTCAGAGCAGACTTGGTAGGAGAATTAATGCAGAAACTGGGCATTACAAGGAGGCACTCTTCACCATATTACCCTCAATGTAATGGCCTAGTTGAAAAGGTAAATGGAATGGTTTCTAAAATTATTACCAAGCAG
Source organism: Adiantum capillus-veneris (assembly GCF_014529385.1). Lineage (NCBI taxonomy): Eukaryota > Viridiplantae > Streptophyta > Polypodiopsida > Polypodiales > Pteridaceae > Adiantum > Adiantum capillus-veneris. Next base: position 96,491,914 of record NC_140944.1, on the reverse strand, counting down.
GTAAACAATCATCCTGGAGACTGGGATAAGTATCTACTACCAGCTTTATGGGCCTACAGAACTTCATTTCGTACATCCTTGGAGTTCACACCGTATCATCTAGTATTTGGTAAGGAAGCAATCTTGCCCATTGAAGTGCAACTACAAAGTCTCAGTGTAATGGCAAGCCAGCTTCAACAGCCCAACATGCATTTGAGAGATCACATCATCAACTTGGAAAGACTGCAGCTGGACAGAGAAGAAGCAATAAATTATTATGCAGCACAAGCAGAGCATAGACGGCTTAGCTTTAACGAGCATCTCCAGAAAAAAGAATTGAAGAAAGGAATGTTGGTGCTCCGCTACGACAATCGCTTCGACACGCGCAAGGATAAGAAACTCCTACTCCGATGGGAAGGTCCTTTCATCGTCAGGAAAAAGTATGCCAATGGAAGCTACCAGCTTATGGAGGCTGATGGAAAACTTCATAAAACCAGGATAAATGGTTGGCGACTTAAACCTTATTTTCTTCGATTTGACCAGGCTCCACCTATTGACATTCCAGATGACGACACACCATCAACCGCCACCTCCGACGATAATGATCAAACAGATGAGCTAGAGACATTAATGCCTCTAGCCAAAAGGGGAGGGCTAATGATGGGGGCTTTTCACAAGCCAAGCTCCCATACCCCTCTTCTCTCGTCCCCACCCCATGAAAACCCCCTCTTAGGGAGGGAGTGATAAAAAGCATTGGAAAAAGTAAGAAAAAAATAAAGTATGATTATGTAAATATATAAGAAAGGTAAAATAGGCCACCTCATGCCTACGGGGCAGCCCATCCCCACCTTGCCTCCTTTTTCTTCACTGTTGCCCCGCCGTGTGTCCCTTTTCCTCTCCTCCACTCAAAAGGTCAACCCCCTCTCTCTTCCCCTTGTCCTTTCTCCTTTCTCTCTCCCCTCAAGCTACCCCACCTCTCACCAATAATGCATTATAACTCACCAATAATGCACCAACTCACATGCAACTTACCCTATCTTCCAAAATAGTATACCCCACCCCCTCTTTCTCTCTCCTATCATATCCCATGACCCAAATACCCCCCTCTCTCTCTAAAGGGCGCCATGTCTCTTGTCTTGTAGCTAAATAACCTCCCCCACACTCACACACACTCAGTTTTACTGAAAAAAGTGCCCACAGACCCATCCCCACCCGGTGGTTACCTGATTTTTCTTGTGTTCACACACATCTGCACACAGATTCACCTCTGAACACACTCCCCTCTCTCCCCTCTTGTAATTACTTTATTCTCTATGTCACCTCTCACTTTTTTTCATCAACCCATCTCTTTCTCTTAGTCTCTCTCTCATGAGACTGCTGTTCTGGCACATATACACACAGCCAGACAAGTGGGGCCCACAGTCACATGGCCTATGTAGATAATGATTTCTTCATTTCTAAATTCTAGAATTTCTCCCCCTTCCTCCCCTATATAAAGAGGGGTCACCATCACACTAAACACACACACACCATCACCAAAGAGTACACTATGCACTGTGTGTGCCTAGTGCACACACACACACCCACACCATCACCATCACCGCAATCACCATGCTTGTCTTGAGCATGACCTCTACACCCTTGGCTATGGAAGATGAAGGGCAACTAAATGAAGGATGATGGCCATAATCCTCGTGCGAGTCTTCGCCATCAACTCCCACCTATCCGCCATGTGCTCTACCACTCTCTCCCTTCTCATTCCCCTACCCTATGCTCCCCATTTCATCGCCTAATTCTCTAAATAAAGCTTGAGGTTTTGTGAGTATGTTTTCTTGCAATGTTTTGCCCATGTGAGGTGTGCGGAATCGCCACCTAGTCTTGTGTTTTGGAGTGAGCTTGTGTATGTGTGAAGGGTGTGCGGATTCGCCATCCTTTTGTGATGCCTAAGTACTAAGCCGCTATACCTACTCCCTCTCTCTCTCTCTCTCTCTCTCACTTGATCTCATTCCCTTTCCTCTTCATCATTACTCCCAAGCATCCATCTCTCTTGGATGAAAACTTTGTTATGGTGGTGTGTTGTTTGCGTCCTAGCCGTTGAAGCTAGGTGGTGCCCCCTATTTGCTTTACCATGACAGGCTCGAGGCGTGCCATTCGGTCCCTGGTGTTTTAGAGGCCGTCGCGGTTCGGGGTTCGCTTTGCTCCCATCACCACGTTGGCCTCGTTTTCTAGGGGTCTTTGATCTTGTCACCCGCACGTCACTGTCTAGCAACACATCGTCTTCCTCATTCTGGGTTTTCTCTTCAACACGAGTCGTACTTTGTTCCTTTACCTCAAAGTTTTGTTCTTCTTCTGTTGTTTCTGAAACAGGTTTTTCAGCATTACCAGGGACATTTTCATCAAGCAATACCTCCATAGGTGTCTTGTATGCAGGCGACACTGCATCGCTCCCTGTGTCTTTACCGACAGTAGTTCTGAAGCAGATTGACTCTGAAAAAACATCAGAGAAGACAAAAATCAACCACCTGATTACCCATTGAAACAATTTTCTCACCTGTTTTTGGGCATGGTTCAACTGGCTTCTTCTTTAGAAGGGATTGGTCTTCTGCAGAAATAACTCCGAGGCAATCCTTAACACTAGGTTGTAGCCTAACAGGACATAAACGTATCCTTTCAAGGTTTTGAAAAAAACCTCCAAAACCATAGTAGATCCACTCATTTTGTAAAATCCTTTCATGAGGTTATAGTTCAAGGCCTAGTACACATGGAAAAAATAAGAAACTTGTAAAATTTCTCATCTTTTGGTCACACCAAGCCTCCAAAGTTGATGGACTAGTACATTTTCATCAAAACAGTCATTTCTTACGTTTTGTTGCATAAAAATAAGATTAGGGATTTTTGTAGGACTTGAGATAAATTCCCTAGTTAACTTCAATGGGTTGGTGATCAGAACATATGATTGCTTCTCACTCACTATTTTTTGTTTTTCCAAAATAAATAGGTACAAAAAGTTGAATTTTTACCATTCTACAAACCTATCATCAAAGTTTCTCTAGCCACGCTCAATACAAATAATATATGCATCTTTTCTTAGTTCCCTATTGTCCTTTAGGCTCATAAGAAGCCATGGATCATGTCAAAAGAATAATACATCTCTTACCAAGGGGAATCTTGGGGACAAAGATGAAGTGCTAAATACAGCAAACATGAAAAAACTGGGTTTAGCATTATGAGTTGTAGAATCCCATTGAAACTATTCAATATCTAGCCAAATTTGATCCTTATGACTAGATATGGTTACTACCTACAAAATGCATGTAGTTGTCACAAGAAACTAACAATATTGAAAAAGCTATACTTGATATACTAGAATGTTTCGTTTTCTTCTATAATTGAAAAAATCAACCATCATTGCCTACTATGAAAAATGGGGTATTAGGTGCCCCAAAACTCAAGGAATATTAGCTTTATGCTACAATATGCGACATAGAAAATCAAAAGTGTATTTGGATATCATGAAAGCCACCAAAAAAACCATAGAAGAGCTAAAATTGGCTAAAAAACAGCATTTGACAATTTTTGTAATTTGGTCATAACTTACAACTTTAACATTAATTTCTTCCTAGAAGCATGAGGACATGTTGAGGACTACTAAAGATAGTTCTCTAGAATTATAGACCTCACAAACATGAATTCTAGAGTGTTATAGTTGCAAAAAGTTGAAAAAAGCCAAAAACAGGACCCGTTTTTTCACACAGTTTAGGTTGTGAAATGTTGTGCAAGGACAAGGTTAAAGATGGAATTGATATTCCAGAAAAATGACAAGTTTTTTTCAGCTCATGAGACAACTTTCTACATAGATAGCACCTCAAAATACATTTTGAAACTCTTGACATAATTCAAGGAAAATGGTCACTTAACAGGACATAAAAGTGTCCCATTACCAACCTAGTGTTAAGCATGCACTTTCCTTTCTCAGCCAAGTGAGCATAGCAGAATGCATGGTATGCATGTGAACAAGGAAATAGAACAACATGGCTTGAGCGATTGTGATCATGAATTTTTACACCACAAGCATTGCACACATCAATGAGAACAACACTATGTCCAGGAGCTGTTACTCGTGAAGGCAAGATTATGGTTTCAGGTAGCATTGGTTGACTAATCATGCCTGTCACAAACATGACATAGAGACCAAAGGTTTCCTCACGGTCCAAACATTTGGATAATTCTTCCTGTAGGCAAGAGACCTCTGTTATCAAACAATGTCAAACAGGTATAAAATCGATATGAATGCTTGAAAATCAGTATAATGATGTTATCACACCGGTATGATTACATCCTGCTGGTATGATCTTATCCCACCAATATAATGTTATTATACTGGATAGTATAACATCATACCGGTAGGATAACATTCGGTAACATCATAGCGGTAGGATAACATCCGGTAACATCATACTGGTAGGATAATAGTATACCGGAAGCATAACATCAAACCGGTTGGATTTTATCATACCGGTTGAATCTAACCATAGCGGTCGGATGTAACCATACCAGTAGGATGTTATCATACTAGTACGATTATCTCCTAAATCCTACCGGTAAGATAACATCCTACCGGTAGGATATAATCATACCAGTAGGATATAATCATACCAGTAGGATGTAATCATATCGGTAGGGTATAATCCTACCGGTATGATAACATCCTACCGGTATTGTCATCTACCTTAACAAATATGATATAATCCTACCGGTATGAAAAATCATAGCGTATGGTACTTTGCATGTATTATACTACAATCAGATGGAGTTAAAAGCATACATATAGGGTGGCTTTTGCTTGGTCAAATTTTTCTTGGAGGCTGTCAAGAAAGACTGTTGGTACATTGGCATCATTAGGGAAGTGCATTCAGATGGTGTCAAGGGCACCCTCGCAACGGTGCACATCAGCAACAGATTTGACCACTGAATCCTTAGCCTTCTGACACTCCGCTGATACATTGTCATGAGATTTTATAACCTCAACAAGAAGTTCTTGCAAGGAAGTGGATACTTCAACACTAAAGGCAGACTGAGTGGTCGCAAAAAGTCCACTTCCGACTGGTGTACTTCCGGATGGGGTATTTACTAAGAAGATGGCACAACCACTTGGGGTACCTGTGGATACTTGGGAAGTCTCTAACTTCCATTGTTCTCTTTTCCTATCTAAGTGACCTTCATTGGTCACATTCTTCACCACCTCAGATGCAAACTCAGCCCACTTTATCGGACCTGTGCATACGAAATAAACATATTCGCGTACAAACTTGACTCCCAGCAGATAGTTTGGTGGTTTTAATTGGTACACCTACTTGTAGAGCTGGTAGAGTGCCTTGTAGTGATCCGGCCTTGCTGTTTCTATCGGCACTTTTTTCTCCTTCACTGGAAGACACGTGAAAACTTTCATCTAGTCGGATATGGGCACATCTGCATCTGTAAAATTCCTAACATCTTTCCCCTCAAAACTTAACCCATATTCCCTGTGAAAATCCTCCTTTGTCGTGCAGAATGCCTTTAATGGCACCTCCACATCGTTGGGTTGAACAAAGCACTTGATTTTGGGAGGAGGCTGTAACTTCTGTCTCTGAAAGGAATAAATCCATACTCATTACTCAATGTATCCACACCTCAGTACTCTACTACACACATGTCCGCTGTACACAACACAGAGAGAGACAGAGAGAGGTGACATACCTTCGTGGGAGAATGTCGGGTCTTTGTGGGGGAGACCTGTCGGGCTGCATTCCTTGGGCTCTTTCTTAGGTTGCTACCCATAGCGAAGGATAAGCAGCATGCACAGGGGACTGTAGAGAGAGCTGAGAAAGGCGCAGAAGGAGAAAGACACAAAGATACAGAGAAGTCACAGTCATGAAAACATTCGACTGAACATTCGTTCTGACGTGGGCTCCACACGTGTTTTTGAATCCTCCACATGATTTTTAATATTTTGTATTCTCCACACGAATATTTAATTCAAACAAGTCTTGCCCATAACACCAGTTTCATACCCCCTAAATTTTAAGCCTCCAAAAGAAACTTTCAACCGGTTAAAACCGGGCCACCTATTCATGCATCCACCCCTTACTTAGCATCATATTAGGAGGGATACATAATTTTGTCTTTCACACTACTCGAGGAAGAAAGACACTTACCATTACATAGATGTTGCAATTCTTCCATTGTCTCTTGTCAACCTAGCAATAGTACATGTCGACCCATTCGCAGCCCCGGATGTGCAAGAAGACCGCAACCAACATACATTTGTAATATGACATTACCCTTCTCTGTTTAGAAAGAGAGTAGCTTCTCATGTAACGTTGGACTTCTCTCCATGTCCCCTAAAGAGATATCATCATTCTAAATGCATGTCTCAAGATTTAGATAAGAAAATACAAGGGAGGTGAACTTGTTGAAAACTCACGGCATACCTCGCCAAGGACAGCCATCCGTTTTGAATTGCCAATGATTGGCGTTTTAGTGATCACAGATAACGTCCGAATCAGGCTTTTGATTCAATCTGTAGGTACCAATTTTGCAGAATACAATGATTTCCAAGCATCGCATCTGTGGGACTTAAGACTCATAATGAGGACACACTCTATCACACACTAGTTTTCCAAAGCAAGCAAGTAGTTTTACCTACCGCAACACCACCATGAAGGCTAGATGGAGTAGCACAGAGGACAATAGTTGTATGGTCAAGATAGTACCCATTTTGATCTGCTAAGCTCGCTAATGTCCATGCATGTTCTCGACGACATAGAAACACTAGATTTCCCACTAGCTTTGTTGCAAATGCAAGCAGCAGAAGGCGTAGATCTAGATCAGCACACTCTGTTATTTGCTTTACAGGAATGTGCTAGGCTTGTTTTTGAAGATACACTTGATCCCAGGGTCCATAATGACACTGGTGGTAACCTACCTTGTACCACAGAAAAAGTAGAAAATACTAAATGTAAAGCTCTAGTTTCTCCTACTCCAATCAACATATCTTAACAGTACACTAGAATATCCTAGAAGGAATCTCATCATAGCTAAATATTTCTCCTACTATTCCACCATCGTTAATATTGCATTATAATGTATACATGAATTGCTACTTTGGTGAACCAACATCATTGCTTCCTTCTTAGAGCAGGAACATCACAATAGAGTGAAATCAATATTTGGCATTCACTATTTCAGAAGTTACGATACACAATTAGCTTGATAAGTGGTGAAATCCAAGGAGTCGATACCACCTTATCCATTACAACATGATATTTATGTTAGTACACCTCTTTTTGTTGCCAACGCTACTGCCCAAAAGGCCAAAACTTTTGTTGGCAATAAATTCAATGACAATTTTCAAGGGAAGTGAAAACAAGATGAAGGGAAACTAGATAACATAACTTTTACTTCTTGATTTTGCTTGGTATCATCCAAAGAAGCAACATTCTCGTCTTCATTGCCTTCGATGTAGTTTCCCCAAACCTATAGGCAATCGGCTTCAAGTAGAAGTACTGCAACATTCATTTTGGACTCCCAAAGGCTACCTAAAAATGTTCCTGTCATATCTACTGCTTCAACATCAATATGCCATGCATTTCAACTTGCTGCTGGTTTAGGGTTCTGGTAGATATTTACAATACAATCTCTTATTAAAGTGATGGAATTGCTTGACCGCTTGCCAGTTTGAGATAGAGAGAGAGAGAGAGAGCTTACTTAGGATGGCCTGTGAGCGATGCATGCGAGGCTTTTGAGCGATGCCTGTGAGCGAAGCATGTGAGGGGATGGAGTCCCAGTTGATGGAGAGCTTACCCTTGGAGAAACGAGGGGATTTGGTCCGAGTTGATGGCGATCTTAGCCTTGGCAAGTCACAGAATTAAAAAAAAACTTAGAGGAGCAATAGTGATATCGCTATTGCTCCCTCTATTATTGTATTAAAAAAACCCTGAAAAAAGGTTGAGAGAGAGAGAGAGAGAGAGAGAGAGAGATTACTTAGGAAGGCCCAAAGCGATGCCCGTGAGCGGAGCATGAGAGGGGATTGAGTCCCGTTTGATGGCGAGCTAATTAACCTTGGAGAAGCTAGGGGAATCGGTCCAAGTTGAGGCGAGCTTAGCTTTGGCGAGGCACAGAAGAAGAAAAAAACTTAGAGGAGCAATAGCGATATCCTCTATTATTGTATTAAAAAAACCCCAAAAAAGGCTGCAATAGCGAGAGAGAGAGAGAGAGAGAGAGAGAGAGAGAGAGAGAGAGAGAGAGAGAGAGAGAGAGAGAGAGAGAGAGAGAGAGAGAGAGAGAGAGAGAGAGAGAGAGAGAGAGAGAGAGATTACTTGGGATGCGATGCCAGTTGATGGCAAGAGAGCTATGCATGCAAGGGTAGTTGATGGCGAGCGAGCCCTTAGTGAAGCACAGAAGGAAAAAAAAAGTAGAGGAGCAATAGCGATATCGCTATTGCTCTCTCTATTTGTGTCTTAAAAAAAGCCAAAATAAAAGTAGCACGGCCTCTAGCTCGCTTTGCTTACGTCCAGGACGAGGTCTTTCCCTCTCTCTCCAGCCCCTTGGCCTCCACAGGTCGCCCTTGGCAGCCCCTTTCCTCCACAGTAGCATTGCCCCCTCTAATGCATGCCCTGGTGGCCCCTCTCAAAGAGCCTCTTGAGCAGCCCCTTTAATTTCGGCCGCCCCTCCCTTCCACTGCATGTTGTCTTCCCACTTTACTACTCCCCCTATCACAAGAAGATTTACAAATTTTCTCATGTAGGAAAATGGAGTCTTTTTCAATGTTTTTCATACAATGCATAACATCATGAGCTTCTGCTCAAGAGGCACCATATACCTAGCTAGGTATGTTTGGGGGTAGGGGACCACCAGGTTGGCGGTCCCCTACCCCCAATCGTACCTAGCTAGGTATGCAGTGCCTCCCCCACAAAAGCTCATGATGTTGAGGTAAGTCACAATGTGAGAATTATTATGAGAATCTGTCAAAAACTTCTTGTGTATCCTGCAGGAGGCAGCCCTCTCTGTTGCACCCCCATGCTGCCATCTGCAGTCGGCCGTCCCCTTTTTCCCCTCCTTGCATGCCGCGTACCCGCCATTCCCATCTGCAGTCGCCGCCTCCTCTCCAGCCACGTACCAACCAGTAGCAACCTTGCTACTGGTTTCTTATTTTTCTTTTTAATATAGCCATGCAAAAAAAATGAAATTGGCCTACGTTCCCACACGGTCACTTGACTCCAAAGCGCAAGTATAACTTCCCTTCACACTTGGCAAAGCATGACAAACCATGAAGCTGCAAGAGACCACAATTCGGGGAAGTATAACTTCCCTTCGCACTCGGCAAAGCAACAATATAATCTTCTTAGATTCTTAGTGATGAACTCCGCATCCTGGTTGAAAACTCAAAATTTTTACAGTCCAAGAGATGATATGATTAAAGGCGATGCAATGGATGACACTATGAAGGAGAACAGCTTTGCAATGGTGCCCTTGTTTGATCCTTCACAACTAACCCTGTCCATGACACGTATGACTAGAAATGTGATCACTCAGCCAAAGAATGGAACTCCTGCCACAACATTAGCTTTGCAAGAAAGCTCTTCAACCACCACTAACTCCAAGCAACAAAGCCCAGATCCTGCACTTAGTGGGAAACTATCCCAAGATACCTCAAAGAGAGACAGAGAGAGAGAGAGACAGCTTACTTGGGAATCGCATGGAATATAAGTATACATTTAGGTATCTATTTATTTGTATATATATATATATATAAAGGTATAAATATACATATATCTATATGTATATTAATAAATAAATGAATAAATAAATCTCTCTCTTTATATATATATGTATGTATATGTGTGTGTGAGAGAGAGAGAGAGAGAGAGAGATTTACAAAAAAGAAAAGTGTGTGTGAGGGGCACAGAGAGAGAGAGAGAGAGAGAGAGAGAGAGAGAGAAGAAGAACAGAGTATTAACGTGGTAGGAAACTATAAAAAGAAACCTTAAAGATCTAGGGAGTATTGCTTTTAATATAAAAATTTGGGGAGGCAATAGCGACATTGCTATTGACTCCCTTTTGTTTTTTTTTTGGAACAATTTGAACCTCTACCCTCCCTACTCTCAACATTTCACTTGTATCAAGGAGTTATATAAAGAGATGGCTCAATACGCTAGCCATTTTTTTTCATCTTTTAGTGATCTCTCCTCCTCTAACTCTCTACTTACCGTCACTCACCATCTCTACTCCTCTACCTCTCTACTTAGCATCACTCACCATCCCTGAGTTCTACTCCAACCTCTCCCTCCCTTAACTATCTATACAAACCTCTATCCACTCTACCTCAGTTCTCTCCTCCAACCTCTCTATCTCTCTTGACTATCTATAAAATCCTCTATCTACTCTACCCCATTTCTCCATCATCTATCTCTCCAGCTATCCCTACCTTCACTACATCCACATCCGTTTTTCCACTTTACCTACATCCTGTGCTCAGGGCACCTTCACTACTATTGCTCACTCTCTCCTCTATCTTCCCTTCTCATCCTCTCCTCCTGTCCCTCACTTTGCCAACACATTCCTCCCACCTCCATCTCTCTCTCTCTCTCTCTCTCTCTCTCTCTCTCTCTCTCTCTCTCTCTCTCTCTCTCTCTCTCTCTCTCTCTCTCTCTCTCTCTCTCTCTCTGTGTGTGTGTGTGTGTGTGTGTGTGTGTGTGTGTGTGTGTGTGTGTGTGTGTGTGTGTGTGTGTGTGTGTGTGTGTGTGTGTGTGTGTGTGTGTGTGGAAAGCTCTCATTTCATCGTTCACGTAGGTGGTGTGGGGGTTGGCAAACCACACCACCTATCATCGGAAGGATATTTGCTGGTTCTATCTGGAGTTGACATAAATGCACCAGCTGGTTATAATGTGTTTGCCCTAGCAAAATCTGTTGAAGGTGAATTGTTAACATTTCCTTTGCAGAATGCAGGTAAAGGTAATAGCTCTCCTCTTTATGTTTTGGATGCTAAACTTTTCATAGAGTATGTTGCATTCTTGGATTCCCCTGCGAAACCTACTACAGCATTACAGTCTGCCGACGTACTGCTGCTTTCTTGTGATGAAGAGAAAGAAGACTTTCACTTTGACCCCACCAACAAAACACCCAAAAATGGGGTGACCGACCTAGACTCCACACTACAAGAGGGATGTAAGAAGGACCGGGCTCCGATCGATGATTCCTTTAGCATAGTGGAGCTAGTGTTACATCCCACTATGAGATCTCCAAAGCTAAAGACCTTGATCGCATCATCGGGATGGGAGTGGGTGGAAGAAATTCCATCAAGCTACAATGGGAATATGGTGTTTGAATTTCCACCTCAGCCTAATATCGAGAGGTCAGCTATGGATGGAATGGAGCAATCAGTGGATGGTCATGTGTGGACAAAACCAACAACCACAAACATCAAATTTCCAGCAACTATAAGAAAAAGCTATTGCGGAGGTGATTTCAAATGTGTGTTTGCAGAGTGCTCGGATGTGTTATCTACAGGAATACCCAACCGGTCGTCTTGGCTAGGTATTCCTTATTCTTTTGTTTTATGTACAAAGGAAGAGTGACAAAATCACAATTGTAGGCATGGAATAATAGGTAAACTAATTGAGAGACCAATGCTAAATGGTGACTTGCAAAGTATGGAACCTTGAAGTGCTTTTATTGTCAACATGTGCCTCCTATTCAAAAAACCTGCGACTGCCAAGTTTACTACATAATGCCAACCGACAAATGCTATTCTCAAGCCATGGTGCACCAAGGCTTCCATGACCATGATGCCAAACTAGGGTCATCCAAAAGTACCATTGCAAGGGTGAAGTCTTTGGTGGTTGAGGCCGTTGATTCACTTACATCCAAGCTGGGCCGAGAAAAATACAAATGGAGGTGGTTAAGCTTATTTCCCAATTTGTCCTTCAACCTTCTTCAGGTGAATGCACGTTACTTGGACAAGTAGAGTTGCTAGTTCTACTTTAAGAAATATTTCCTCTTGTTAAAAGCCAAAGGTATAAGAAATGCATTTTAATATACATTTTAAACTTAAAGTCTTATATATTTCTAAACTTTCATCATGTTCTCCGCAGAATTAAGAATTGGGTGCATAAATTTAATGGGGAGTCAAGTGCTCGTGGAGAGGAGTCATTGATAATTGACTTCAAGAGACACTTGATATTTTTGTTTATCCACGACATGCTTTTTCCAGGTCAATCTAATAGAGAGGAGGATAGATGTTTTGTATTCAAGATGTCGACAACCGGTCCTGGCTCAGGCATAGATCTTGTCAATAGAATGCGAAGAAATGGAAATGGAGATCTAAAAAGAGCGTGGGTTTTCTTTGATCACGTTCGACATGTAGAAGGATGGACTATTGAGCTTATATGTGAAGCTACTCAATATATGGCTTCTCTATATATGGCACCCAGGTCCCCTCTATATATACATCATCTCATGTGTGTATTCTACACACTTTGGGGTTCTATTTTTGTGCTCTCTCCTTCTCTCTCAACATGGTATTAGAGCAGTACGTTTTTGTTTTCGATTTTTCTCTTGATCGAAAACGATTCTTCAGAAACTACTAATTCTTTAGTAGGTTTCGTTTTATGTTTTTGATTTTTTTGCTAATTGAATACGATTTTGCAGAAACTACCCGCCAATTGGATCTGAATCGATGTGGTCTACAACTTTGCAGAAGGAAGTTTTTTCAAATTTTGCACAAATTTTGAGTTATCGTTCACGGACTGCGTACATGTTCCAAAAGCAGGTTTCGTTTTATGCTTTTTGATTTTTCTGCTAATTGAAAACGATTTGACAGAAACTACCCGTGTGAGGGATTGGAATCGACGTGGTCTACAACTTTGCAGAAGAAACTAGCCGCTGCAGGCATCGGAATCGATGAGAAACTATTCGCTTGAGCCATCGGAATCGATGTGGTCTATAACTTTGCAGAAGGATTTTTTTTCAAATTCTGCACCGATTTTGAGTTATCATTCACGGACTACGTACATGTCCGAAAAGCAAGTTTCGTTTTATGTTTTTGATTTTTCTGCTAATTGAAAACGATTTTGCAGAAACTACCCGTCAAAAGAACTGGAATCGATGTGGTCTACAACTTTGCAGAACGAAGTTTTTTTAAATTCTGCACCGATTTTGAGTTATCGTTCGCGAATGTGTACATACGTGAAAAGCAAGTTTCGTTTTATGTTTTTGATTTTTCTGCTAATTGAAAATGATTTTTCAGAAACTACCCATGTGAGGGATTGGAATCGATGTGGTCTACAACTTTGCAGAAGAAACTAGCCGTTGCAGGCATCGCAATCGATGAGAAACTATTCGCTTGAGCCATCTGAATCGATGTGGTCTATAACTTTGCAAAAGAAAGTTTCTCTAAATTCTGCATCGATTTTGGGTTATCGTCCCGGACTGCGAATATGTTTTTAAATCAAAATTTTACTTTATGCTTTTGATTTTTCTCATAATTGAAAACTTCTCAATTTTTATTTTTTTTAATCAATCATATATTTGTTAGTGACGTAACTTTGCTGCAGAAGCCAGTTACATATCGTTCCGATTCAGTCGAGCAGTTGATGATCGTCCAAATTCTATCGAGCTACTGTTGGTACATGATCTTTTGTTATATGATATAATCGTTCATTGATTCTCGTATAATTATTCTTTTAGAGATATAGTTTACATCGTTTTATTGATAATTTCTCGTTGATACCATAGTGGTTTTGGTGGTACCATGATGATGTTTTGTTAGTACTTTGGTCATGGTGATTTTTGTTGATACCATGATGATATTTCATTGATACCATGGTTATTCTCGGTGATACCATGATAATGTTTCGTTGATACCATGGTTATTCTCGGTGATTCCATGATGATATTTCGTTAATTCCATGGTGATTTTTGTTGATACCATGATGATGTTTCATTGATACCATGGTTATTCTCGGTGATACCATGATGTTGTTTCGTTGATACTGATAGCCGTTTTTCGGCTCTCCATAATTGCCATAGTAAGCTACCTCACCCTACCAAATTCACCCAAACACTATGGCTATCCCTACCATTTCACTGTACATAGGCGTGTGTGAGTTACGGGACTTTTTCCATATCTCCTTAAAAACCCTCAGCTAGCTAGTCACTAGGCTAGTTGAGCCAAAAAAAAAAAGAAAAAAAAAAGAGTATATTATGGCCTATTTGTGTGTAAATATTGCATTATATATATGGCCTAAATATAGGGATTTTTATAATTATTTTGGTATTTTATTTAAATATTTCTACTTAGGTGTGTGTTTTATTAAACCTTTATACACCTTCTTTCATTCTCTTACACCATAAGTATATTTTTTGCCAATATGTACATACTCTAACCTTATATTTTTCCTTTATACAAATCACTCCCACATTTTCACCCTCACCCTCGTGAAAACAAAAAATTGATTTCTACTCATTGGTCACGTTTATTATATTATTTACTTGCATACCTTTTCCTCTTTCACCCAAAATAATTCAAAGAGGGACCATATCATATGATTCCAATATCTTTCCATATCCATAACTCCTCCATATTTTTATTATTATTTTTACTCATTATTCTAACACCATGTGCTCATTGAGCTAAAGTCCATGAATAGTCCATACACTAGTCCCACCATGTATATATTTCTTTATTCACCAATAATCCTCCTCCATGCATGGTTCAAGGGCAACTTGGATACTTTGTATTATGATATGACAAAGGAGGGGCTCACTCTTGGATGCATTGTACAAATTCAACAAAGGAGGGGGCCACTGAAGACATTTTGTGAAGAAAAAACAGGTCTTTTGGTGGTATTTTTAATATCCATCTCCACTCCGAATTTGGAGCGGTGATTAAAAGAGAAAATGTATCCCACGCTGTGAATAATCACCTCAAACTTTTTCATGATTTTTGAAGCTACCAGCGATGAGATATGATTTTTTGAGTGGACCCCAATCTGCCCATTTTTCTCACAAGTAGCCCATAGTCTTCTCTCACCTCTTTCCACACTTCTACACACACACATTCCTCTCAATCCCTCACTCAAACCTGCACCTTCAATGGTTTCTCTCACCTTCTTCACCATTAACCTCCCCTCTTACTTCCATAGCTCTCATATGAGCTCTCCATGTATATACACCATCTCTATGCCTCTCTCTATTATCTCCAAAGTACAATTCCATCTTACTCCTTATATATATACATACATTAAGCATGTGTACCATGCTTAACCTCTGCAAATCAAGAGATCTCATCAACGGAATTACCATTTTCATCACGATAATCAACCTTGGTGGCGGTGGCGTAAAGAAGGGAAGACGAAGAAGAAGATCGATAGTCATTTTGAGAACCTATACAAGTAAGTCCAAAACTTCTTCAAGCTTCACCATCACAAGGATTTGCTCACTTTATTCAACCATCTCACTTCAACCATTCCCCCCATTCTTCCCATTGTAAATATATCATTAACTTTCTAGCGATTACTAACACTAACCACTAACATACTAACACAAAATAGTCATTGACCTAACCATAAAAGACACCTCACTTCAAGACATGTGTATAGTAACTCTCTCTCTCTCTCTCCTTACTTACTTTCACCTTATCTACCATCAATAATGCTCTCTTTTGAGCCCACACCCATGACTCAAGCAGACAAAGAAGGCCCACAATGTTTTGATATTCAAAAAATAATAATCCTGATTTGTTAGCTTGTAAATTAGGATTTCCAATAATCTTTATGAGGGGTCTCCAACCTATAAATAGGCCCCTCTCCTTCTTGTAAAACAACCTCCAACATCTCACATAGCACCCCAACACTCTATGCGTGAGGAGAGACTTAGGTGTAGCAACCACTTGTGAGCTTCACTCTTGGTGTGAGAGAAGCCTTCAAGCTACACATTGCATGTGAGAGAGCGTGTGTTCCACAAATCTCAAAACCACTATTGTATATGCTCCTTCATCATCAATAAATTGAGGTTTGGTGCATCAAAGGCGTGATTCGACGTTCAAATCTTCGTCCTTCCATTTATGCAATACGGTTTGGTGAATTCAAGGTGACTTGTGTATTTTGAGTTTTTATCGGTTGATCTTGATTTTAGAAAGTGTTTTAGTGTGTTTTTCATTGCCAGTTTTTTGTCCATTGTAAGAGGGTATTGTGGTGAGAGGTCTCCCACACCCTAAGACAGTGTGTGTGTGTTTTGGCAATGTTTAGCAATCACTAAGCATTGAGTGAGTTTTGTACAAGTTCTATGATAGCATCATAACGAACCATCTCCATTTGCAAGTCACAAATAAGGTATTACGCAAGATCCTTTCCTCTCTCTCTTCCCTTTGCTCTAGCTCTCTCTGGTCCATTTCATGTGTGTCTTGGTGTGAGGTTGCTTGTGTGTGTTGTGTGGTGCATCTTCTTGGTTGTGCCAAAATATCTCTTGCGTCCTAGTTCGCATACCATAACTAGGTGGTGCCCCTATCTTGTTTGGGTTTGGCTGTGGGTTTGTTGTTTTGTTGTGCTTGTGGTTGCCCCAGCCCCGATTGAGCAGCACGGGAGCCTTGAGGGGTGTTTAGAGATCGCCTTTCTTGTTGCCCGCCCCGGACGGCCTCAATACCATGGTTATTCTCGGTGATACCATGATGTTTTTTCGTTGATACCATGGTTATTCTCGGTGATGCCATGATGTTGTTTTGTTGATACAATGATTATTTTCGGTGATATCATGATGCTTTTCATTGATACCATGATGATTTATTCATTTTTATTGATATAATGGTGATGTTTTGTTAATATTTTGATTATATTCATTGATCACTACGTTGATAAATGTTGTTTTATGTAGTATATACACATGTCATTTGCATCACGTAATCACGCATCTTGTACTTTTACGTTCATACTCTATGTACTATATGTTTTCGTGCGTATATATATCGTCAAAATAGTGGCGTCGCGAATCATCTCTTATGACATTGTGAACGTAAATTATTTCACTAGCGATGCTAATAATTTTCATGACTAATTTTTTTTTTTTGAGTCTATGATCTATGTAGGATTCATCAAAGAATTGATTATGAAGACAAACTTGGTGACAATAAAAGATTTATGAAGATATGTTTGGTGATGTCATATTGATGACAACATGAAAATATGTTTGGTGATACGATAGTGATGACAAGCTACATAGCAGATTCATGGAGACTTACGAGCTAATCGATAGCCTTTACACCTCTTTATTGAACCTTTGTATTCATTATTGTATTTAATAGGATAGGAGTAATGTAACTCCTCATAAAACATTCATTGTAAAAGGAGTGATGTAGCTTCTCATAAAATATTCATTGTAAAAGGAGTGATGTAGCTTCTCATGAACACTTGTATATTCAATGATTTTTATAATATAACAGTGGGTGTATATAGAGCTGTGGTTTTTTGCCTTGATCCCCCAAGGGTTTTTTCATCCACAGTTAGGGACCCTTATTTGAGCGGGGGTGTTGAGCTTATATGTGAAGCTACTCAATATATGGCTTCTCTATATATGGCACCCAGGTCCCCTCTATATATATCATCTCATGTGTGTATTCTACACACTTTGGGGTTCTATTTCTGTGCTCTCTCCTTCTCTCTCAACATGGACAACCATGGCATACATGTTTACGATCCGAGGCATGTTTTAATTTTATGTTCAATACTCAACACATATGGACACATACTTCAATGTTAATGTGGCTTTGTGTTGATGTTCAGTGTCCAAGAATGAATGACAATTTCCATATGTGAGATGAAAGAAGAGGACACTACAGCACATATGATATTTTGGCAACAAATGATCAACGTGCTAGAGCGCAATGGGGTGAGATTTTGTTGGCTTTATGGCAGATGAAGCCGAAGAAAACTGGAATGCGGTCCACACAATTTTCAATGGAGGTCAAGAATATCGTGATGAAAGGTAGGGAGAGATCATGCCTTTTCCATTGGGAACAAAGTCTAGGGATCCACAACACAAAATATGTGCTCAATGCATTTCAAGACAAGCACAAGCGACTGTGTCAAATGTGGTGGTGCGCGCAAAGCAGTGAAGATGCAGAGGCCCAATATTGGTTCATTCGAGCTTGGTGGGCAACAGGAAAGGTGGGAGATGGGAATCTAGTCCCAATGGAGTGTTAGTTGAGTTGGTGGCATGTGAGGTACCCTCATTGGAGGAAGGAAATTTGTTGTTGTAAGTTTTCAAATTTATTCTAGAATAGGTTGTAGGATGTCCATTTAATTAGACCCTTCATGATATCAATGAAATATATTTATTTCTTTTTGTGTAGGCTCTAGATGACTATTGCATCGAGGTCATCCCTCAAACAAATCTCTCAGAGTCACGTCACGCTTCATGGCTAGCTAGCAAGTGAAGGTCACAAGCCTAAAAACAATTTGTACAATGCAACAGTTTCGGATATTGGGAACACTCTTCTTCAACAATCCAAAAGAATGGCTTATATAGAGGGTAAGTATATAGGAAGCGGACCAAGCATAAGCAAGATTAGAGACAGGGAAGCTTCACGACAATTTCACACACCTACTCCATCATAGACTAGCCACATTGTGAACGATGCAATTGGAGGAACTGATCTTCCAAAGGTGCTTGAGTTTTTTGGAGACCGGGTTACAATGACTAGGCGACACAAGACATTTGGCAATGTTATAGGCGAGGAGGCAAATAGTTCACACAGGCGAGAGTATGTCACTCAAAATGTTGCTCGACAAAGAAAGGCTCGAAAGTTGTCATTTGAAGATGAATCACGGGTAACCCAAGATCACTCTATGGATTAGGAGAATGAAGGGGTGACAATTAGGGCCATCGAGGTTGACATAAATGACACCATGTGGGCAATCCGGAGGTGCAAACCGGGGTCTAACTTCACTTGCCAAGGAAAAATCAAAGGAGGAAAGTGCAAGAAAAAGGTGAATTTATGCAAAGAGGGAACAGCGGCACCAAGTTTTTGGGGGAAACGCAACTGGGAGGGGCGTAACAATGAGACATGGGTATGGTTTTGTAGTGATGATGTCAAACATGTGTGGGATGTATGTCCAAATATTGTGATGCGGCCTCCAAGACCTCCACTTGAGTGGCGAGTGGCACAGGGCACGAACTTAACAGCGCTAGAAGTAAATTCTTTGCAGCTAGTAGGGTTTCATATCACGACAGAAACTATGCAAGTGCAAGGGCAAAGACGTGCCGGAAGGTATAGGACAAGTGTTTCTAAAGAGGCATCGAAAAGGATCGACAGTGCTTTAGGACTAGAAATGGCATCGAACAAGTGGATATGGTAAAGCTTGGTAAGCATGAAATCTTCATTGCAAAAACACCAAACTCGAAGTTACGTGGTGAGAAATATCGAGTCAAAATAGGTACGAATCCTAGTTGTACTTGCAGAGACTTCCAAAGACGGTCAGGGGAAGGAATGACCTATGTGGCTTGCAAACACTTGTATTATATCTACTTGAGAGTGTTTGGAATAGACATAAACAAGTTCATTCATCAGTCTAGTCTGGCTGATAACCAGATCAAAACTTTACTGAGTGCAAAAAGACTTGTAATAATCTAGCATTTGTTGGGCTATCACATGTACCTTGAGTTGTGCAAATGATTATATTTGTTTTTTTTCAAGAAAGTGAATTATATCATTGTTGTATTTTGATATGCAATTAGGGAATGTGTGATGAGAGAGATAGAGAGAAAGAGAGAGAGAGGGAGAGTGTGTGTGGGGGGAGAGAGAGACAAGAGAGATAGAGAGAGAGAGAGAGAAGGAGAGAAAGAGAGAGTGTGTGGGGGGAGGGGGGAGAGAGAGAGAGAGAGAGAGAGAGACAAGGGGAAGAGAGAGAGAGTGTGGAGGGAGGGGTAGAGAGAGACGAGAGAGAGAGAGAGAGAGAGAGAGAGAGAGAGAGAGAGAGAGAGAGAGAGAGAGAGAGAGAGAGAGAGGGGGGGGGGGGATAAAGAGAGTGTGGGTGTGGGGGGAGGGGTAGAGATAGACAAGTGAGAGAGAAGGAGAGACAAAATCAGCAAAATAAAGAGAGAGAGAGAGAGAGAGAGAGAGAGAGAAAGACAGAGAAAGAGAGTGTGGGTGTGGGGGGAGGGGTAAAGATAGACAAGTGAGAGAGAAAGAGACACAGAATCAACAAAATAAAGAGAGAGAGAGAGAGAGAGAGAGAGAGAGGGAGAGAGAGGAGGTCCTTGAGTAGAGAAAGAGAAAGAGAGAGGGAGGGAGAGAGAGAGAGAGAGAGAGAGAGAGAGAGAGAGAGAGAGAGAGAGGAGGTCCTTGAGTAGGCCACTAGAAAGAAGAGTGGTGGAGAACCACGGTGGCAATGGGCGGTGATGGTAGTAGGAGGAGTGGCAGATGGTGGTAGTGAGCCAACACCACCAACCACCAGTGGTGGGCTAGGGTGTTGGTTGTCATGGGTGGTAAGGGGTGGCAATGGGAGGTAGAGGTGGTGGGAAAAAAAAAAAGCTCGCTCCATTGAGCTTGCTCCATAACCACCCCCAGATACAACATGGTCTAGGAACTCAAGGAGTTCGGTTTAGCCAGTGTGGAGCAAGACCAATGAGGGTCCCTCTGACTCCTATCGTAGAGTGTTTGCAATTACCTCCACGCACAAGTGCATCTCATACTTGAAGGATGTTATTTTTTCAGACACTCTTACATGAGACATATTCCACATGTGGAGAATATGAGTCTCTGGGATTGACACTGGCGCCCACTATTTCAGTTTTGTGTCACGACAAAGTCACTAGGTACTGGTCAAATCTTTTTTCTAGACCATTTTTAGCACGACGTATCAGAAGCACTTTTGGTGGCCAAAAATTGTTGGAAACTTAGAATTACTTGTTAAGGTGCAAGTGCAGCTAAACAACATTACAAATGGTTGTTTATGCATATAGCAAGGCTATGAGTTGTTATGAAAAGGTTTAACTGTTTGTACCTAGAAATGATCACTGTTTCACCTTCTTTTATGGTTCAAACATTTCAGCAAGACTTGCAACTGATTGCAATAGCAAGTATTTAGTTTCTTTTTGCAACTATTTACACTCCTCTTCAATGTGTGCCAGGAACACCATATTCGCCATCAGTATTGGCAAGGATGATTATGGATATATAGGTTTGGATCTATTTTTTGCTAAATGCATGCACACTAGGTGTTATGAGCCCTAGTGTTTAGCAAAGGCTGATTTGGAACGGCATGCATATTCATCAATTTGTTGCTTATGAAGCATTTTGCACTCTATGTGCAGTATCTCTATGAGCTTACTTTGGGGTCTACCAATCACCAATAGAGGTCATGGCTCGGTTTGGGTGTTTGTGGAGTTTTCCAGTTAACCACGATGGTTATTCAGGACATTGCTGATTGCTCAGCAATGTTGTACGATATTGTGATCCCCGTTTAACAGTCCTCTGGGATGAGTGTCTGTAAACCGTGGAGAAAAACACATCTCAATACTGTCAGAATCCAAAGAGGATAGGAATATTACAACTTACAAGTGTACTCTTGTGCTAAAGGATATGCAAAGCATGTATGTTAGCACCAAGCAATCCAATTAGCAAGAATATATCGCTCTAGTTGGTGTTGTTTACAATAACACAAAGCATGTTTGTGACTCAGTTTAGTCCCTTCATGTTTAAGTTTGGTTCTCAACCTTGAACACTAGTTATGGTGGAGTTGTTTACTGATGAATTTTGAAAACAAATCAAGGACTTAGACTTGGTTGATAAGTTATGTCGGCAAGTTACTCTTCATGGAAAGTGGTACTCTCTCGGGTACATCTTTGTTGTGATAGCTCCCTCCACATACTCATGTGCGTTCTCAATGGAGTCTACACACTATGATTGGAAAGGAGCTGGTAACACAATATGGTTACAAAGGGACAACAATGTGGAAAATCAAGATGTTACTCTTGGTTTCATGGAACCTCCTACTGAACCATGTTCCACACAAGCAAACAACTGGATCCATGAAGGATGCCACTGTTGAAAACATTATTGTATCATCACTCTTGTTTTTGAGGACGAAAACGCTTCTCCAAGGGGGGAGTAATGTCGTGTCAAGGGCATACCCAAGGGAGGTCATGGACCTGGGCCAATAAGTGGCCGACTGCCAGTGTGGAACAAGGGATTCAGTAGCCAGGGGCTATATAAGGGAGGTTGGGCGTTGAATCCAAGCCAGGCAGCTCCCTGGGAATTTCATTAATAGGTTGTTCATACTTCTAACTAATCAGTACATTATCAAGTATTTCATGGTTTCCAAAAAGTAAGTCAAAACACTCACAAAAATGTGTCTTTGGGTGTATCCAATCTAGAAGCTCATTTTGAAAAAGACAATGTTCATAAATATACTCTTTGAAGAGGTATTTTTGTAAAGATGCTTCCTTCCACAAGGGCCAATAGCAACTTGCACATCATAACTGATCATAAGTTAAGAAGGTGTCAGATAGGGGTGTTTCTTCCTCTTCCCCTAGTAAAGCTGTGAGATTTTCCTCTACTAAAATTAGAGGACGAGCTAGGTGTCAAAAATGACATGAATGAATTGGGGGTGGCTACAGAGTTAGGTATTTTTAGTGAGAGGGAATCATCGTCTTAAAATACATGGCTTGAGTAAATTGGTGATAATCTTAACACCTTTGTAGTTTGCATACGTAGTCAAATACGTCCGAGGTTCATCAAATTTCAGTTCTTTAAAAGTATCCAGCATAAGCCCAAGAAAAATATTGAAAGCAATCTGGGCAATCACTAGTTGTTTAGCATGGCCACCTAGCCAGGAATAGATAAGGGATAGTTCAAAGTCCACTAGCTTCTTAGGGAAGACATGGTCCAGATGGTTGAGGATAAATCAGATAGCATGGTCAAACCACATAATGCTGAATTCGGATACTGTTTTAGGGTCAAGAAATTTGCAAGCACATTTAACATATGAACAAAAAACATTCCAAATAGATTCCGTGTAGAAGTCAGGATTACTTTTAGAAAACTCCATGTTTCCTTTTGTCTGAATGTATAGACCTCTATTCAAAGAGAATTTGGAATGGTCAATAAGGTTAAATTTGAAGGGGGAATTAATGAGTTCTCCTTTATCTAAGAACTGTCCTCCTTTCAAAATTCTAAGTCTACACTCCTAAACTGTGGAGGCGGGAAGATTAGCCAGATAGACCCATGTTTCACTAAGAATTGGTTCTAGAAAGGCTTTGTTAGGTAAACCCAAAGCTGATGGTCCACACCAAAAGATTCAATTTCAATTTGTCTAATTGGTAGAGCATAAACATTAAATTGAAAGTTTCAGCTTTCTCAAACAGCAACGTTATATAAATCTCAGAACTAATTATGTTATGGAGCTCTTCCTGTTGCTTAGTCTTGATTGGATGCATGTACATATGACTTTTGAATCATGGTTCCAAAAGGTTCTCCATTAGATGCATAACATTCATAATGTGCATCGGTGCACAACAACTATGAATTTCTGATAGCTATTTCTGGTATATTTTCGGGACCCCTGTATGTGGCAACCACTTGAAAAGTTCTTAGAGATCCTTCAACACCCAAAAAACATGCATTTGAGATGATGAGATAGAGAGAGAGAGAGAGAAAAAGAGATTACTCTTGCAGGATAATGAGAAGACCTTCAGAGATTCAGAAGATGAGTTTGCTGGTGGTACATACTTAATCATCTCTGAGATGTTAGAGTTAGATGAAGATGAAGACACAATTATACAAGAACTCTTGGAGGATAACTTGACCATGGTAGAGGAAAATGGTAGGTTATTCATACCTTCAGAGAACAATATTGTGATGATGGTAGTTGAAAATGGTGGTAAAGATTCACGAAGCTCTCATTCCGCCCAGCTTGCGAAGGGTGCAGAGCAGGGAGGCTCAAAGACGTCCTGTATGGAAGGGGGCTGGGCCTAGTAGGGCGTGAGAACAGTGGTTGGTGGCATGGCTATGGAGCAGACAGCTGTTGTCCGAGCAGGGGGGTTTTTGCCTCGGAGGGAGGCTCACGGCCGCTTCTCCCATAGCCATGCCATTCCCTCCCTTCCTCCCCTAAATTGTTTTTCTTTGGGAGAGGCCCTCCCTCTCACCTCTTCACCAAGAGGAGTAGGATGGTCAATTATTTGGAGGTTCTTCGAGATGCAAGAGGCTTGTGGTAGGTTCCTCTTTGTATCAAGGCAACTGAGGAAATCTTTGGAAGGGGCAAGGCTCTCCTTGTAGCCTGGTGTGCTGTTGGAATATTGGTTGCTGAGTTCTTATTCGTTTCCTGATCGGCCTCGGTTCGAGGGCAAGCGACCTCCTAGTGGCAGTGGAGGAAGTTTGGTGGCACCCTTGCCTCT
Organism: Adiantum capillus-veneris; assembly: GCF_014529385.1. Classification (NCBI taxonomy): domain Eukaryota; kingdom Viridiplantae; phylum Streptophyta; class Polypodiopsida; order Polypodiales; family Pteridaceae; genus Adiantum; species Adiantum capillus-veneris. The sequence goes on along the minus strand of NC_140944.1, from coordinate 96,467,509 downwards.
TGGTGGACCTATGGTTCTAGATGGTGACTTGGTGTGTAGGTGCTTGGCAGTGTTGTCAGCTTTAATTGGCTGCTGATCTCGATTCAGATTCCTCTTTTTGGCTACCTTGTGGCGGCCTCACTTGTGGGGCTTTCGGATGTAGCAGGTGATTTTGTGATTAATAAAATGAAAAAATATCATGAAACTATCAAGAAGTGGTATAATTTGAAGCTTTTGACACCGCTAGAGAGCAGGAATAAGGAACACACCCAGCACACAAACTACTTGTCTCTCTATAGCCCAGGGATTCCACAGCACCCCTAACCTCTTAAAAAACACCTTCAAATTGGCTTATTTGCACTAACAACTCCGCTTTAGCATACAAAACAACTACCTCACACCTTGAAAAAAACACCCACAACACAAATGCACCCACACTGCTCAACTCACCCTTTCGAATCACAAGACACTCCTAATCTTCCCTCTCGGTAGCACGTCTCGAGATGCAAGCAAACCCTCTGCAATCTATGACCAATACACGAAGAGCGAGAGAAGAGGAGGGGGATGGGGAGAAGCAACACATGAGATTGGGGCAAGTGAGTGGTATTATTGCATAGAGAGTAGCACAACCGATGTATGTAGATTCAATGGAAAGCTTGGCATCACACAGGCTTCAAGCTTTCACCTACTCACACAGGAAAAAAAGCCCTTAAATTTTCACATTTACAACCTTTTATAGGGGTACCTCTAAGAGGCCCAAAAAAAGAAAAAAGGGTGAGTTTCTCTTTCCGTGGCCGTCACTTGGAGCTTCTTTTAGTATTTTATTGCATCGCCAACACTTGGCCTAGTTTACTTTTGGAAACATTTACATGGTGTGCACATTGGACTTTGGTCCTTCCATCTTGGCCGGCCGGATCTCCCTCCCTTTGGCCTTACCTTTGGCTTTGCGTCCTTTGATTTGCCCCTTTGGTGCTTTGCATAGGCTCTTGGAATCTCCTTCTTGCTTTCCTTGCATGCTGTTGTGGGACCTCCCCTTACACGAGGGGGGGGAGGCAATAGCGATGTCACTATTGCCCCCTCCTTCCTCCTCTAAAACTTCGGGGCCCCATGGGCCGTGGGAACACCCCATGCCGGGTGCCATGTCATCACCACCACCCGTCACGCGGCCGCCCCACCTTGCCGGTTGCTGCCCAAAACCGCCGGCACCTCCGCCTGCAGCGCTACCACAGCAGCGCCCGACGCGGACGCCATAGCTGCGCCCAAGGGGAGCACCCGTCACCCTTCTCCTTGTGTACCAATGAAGGGGCCACACCCTTGTATATATACCACAAGACTTTGGCTCGACACTGCGCATGTGGGCTATATGTGGCGACATGTGGCAGCTCTACAGAGCCCCAAGCCTCAAGGCTTTGAAAAATCCCTTTTTCCTTTTAACAAACACTTTTTTTTTTGCCTGCCTTTGCCAGGTTTCCATTCTCTGCTCAAAAATCCATTGCTCCGGTCGTCAAATCCCACCAAAATTCTGCGTTCCAGGCTTCCATCCCTGACCCCGGCTTGGCATTTCGACCACACTGCATCCTCGAACAATGAACTCCAAAACGCAAAAAAAATCATTTGTAGCTGCACCTCCATTGTCCACTGCCAACTTCGACAAGCCATTTCTCCACGCTCCGACCTCGGAATGGCACGCAGTCTCTTACCGCATGTCCCATATGCTGCATACCAACTCTACAAACCCTGGCAATGCCAAAAAAATCACCGCAGGCACATTTTCCAGTGCGGCCCAACCGCCCTAGATCTGGTCCCCGTCCAAACTTTGACAGTTGATATCTTGCTCACCGTAGCTCCGATCATCGATATGAAAAGTCCAACAGGCTCAATAAATTGAGTACTCCAGCTCTGGCCTAGCCGCACATGTCCATCCCATCGGGAATCTGCAACCACTTTCACCTTCAAACGGGCATATCTCTCCCCATATAACTCCGTTTGATGAGTCGTCTGGACCAGCATGGAAAGCACACTGAGCACCACATTCTAGCACAAAAAAACCACCATCTCGGGCACAGAAGTCCATCACCATGCTTAGCTATTAGCAGCACACCTTTGGCCAAAAAACACCGCATCAAGCATACATTCCCATAATCACCTGGCTGCACATGCACTTCACACCTGCTGTCACACCTCCTCCTGCACCTGTAGGCATACACACCTCCACTTGTGCCCACTTCCACCGTCGATAGGGTTTGGCTGCACCATCATTGCCCACCCCCCTGTTGAGCATTTATGCTCAACCACAAAACAGCTTTATTCCATTATAAACTGCAAAACCTGGCACACACTATGAGAAAACATATGTACACTGTTTTATTATACCCTATTTCCAAACCTTCAATTGGGTTGCCCCACCCCCTGCATAACATAGCTTCCACCCGGATCAAACACCTTGCTCTGTTCACTTTCATCCATCTGCAACAACCTCCAATAGTGACCTACCAAAGCACGTAGCCATCCATGCACACAAAAGGCCCATAGCACTTTAGCACCTCTTTGGAAATCATCTTGCCTCATCAACCTATATGGATCTGCAAACAGATTACTCGAACCAACCAAAAGAACTAGTTCTGCAACCACATCATCTGTATGAACCAACAGTTCTTCCCCTCCCTCCCAGCCATGTAAAGTAGAGCTCCTCTCAAAGGAACCCCGTATCTAACGGATAACATACTGCACAGTTGCACTTACAAGCATACCTTTCAACCATGGGTTGTACATCTCTTTTGAAAGCTTGGACACATCCTGGAACCTCCTCCATATGCCATAGAACACATCTCTTGCACTCGTTGCATGGTCTCTTGCACCTCCTCTTCCAACTCACTTACATTGTCATCAAGTCCTTCATCATAGATTGGCCCTTCAAGGTCGCTCAGCACTTCCTTCTGTGCAGCTTCAGTTTCCTGCTCTTCAATCACCTCTTCTATCGCTGCATTAGGATCCTCTAAGGAAGACAGAAACTCCTTCTCTACCGCATCCATCTCAAGTTCCTCCATAGACATGGTTGTTTTATCCCTCGTGGCAAAAGTGTGCACATGTTGCAACACCATGGCACATTCCACCGATACTTTCTTCAGCACTGCCACTGGCATGGCACCACATACCACCTTCACCTGCATTCCATCATCTGTAGGTCGCATCTTTTGGCTTTCATCAACTATCTTGGCTTGCTCTGTTCCCTGCTCTTCTTGCACATGTGCTATCACCATATCATCAAACATATAAGAGGGCAGCTTTACCTTTACCAGTTTAGGTTCATCAGATTCCGTCTCCTCGTCATAGGATGTGAACTCATCCGCTATATCCTCCTCGCTTGTCTCCCAGCAAATTGAGCTTGTATCCTCATCGGCATCGGCATCATATACCGACTCCGTATCAACACCTGCATCCACTTGTTTCTCCACAAAAGCTTGACCATCTTCAGCACTTTGCAAACTTTCTTCGTCAGCTTCTGAACCCTTGGCATCTGCATTTCTATTGCATTCCGCTACCTTTTCATGCAAACTTGCTTTACCTCTTCAATCCCTACTGGAACTTCCACATCTGCTACCACTTTTGCATCTTGGTTCACCTCGACATGGAGCTTCTCCTTGTTGACAAGCTCTTCCACCCTTGGCACATGCACATCACAAACTGGAAACCTCCAAGGAACGTAACCAATAGTAGGTCTTACCCCCACAGGCCTTGCATTTTGCACAATTAGAATCACCTTCGGTTGGACCCAAGAGCCCTTCGCTACGTCCGCAACAGGTATATAATCTGTTGGCTTTAGCATTCCTAACTCTAGCTTCCACTTCACCTTTCTACTCTTTATTTTTGCCAGATAGACCATGTCTTCATAGGTATCCGCACCATCTTCGACCTTTTCTCTAATTCTTGGATGCAAGCACTCTAACAGCTTTGACAACTTCAAAGATTGATTGCTTTTGACCCTAGTAGCAATCTCTAACTGTTTCCAACACGCTTCAAACTGCTCAATGAAAAGAGAGAAATCTTTACTTAAATCGTGGCGTACCGCCTTCAGCCTTGCACCAGCCTTTTCCGCCGTAACCACCTCTCGAAACCGCTCCAGAAACTCACTCTAAAACCTTTGCCATGTTTCTCGATGTAACAGGACTTGATTTTGAAGTGTTTTAGTAATAAATTTTGTTTTTCTAGGAAGTTTGGTCGTTTTAAAGTTAGTCCACTGTGTAGAAGGATGTGTGGATTGTTTTCGTCCAATAAATTTTTTTGATCCGGAAGGCACTTTCTGAGCCATTTTTGAAGGTCTTAACGTGGGATTTTGGAAAAGTGATGTATCAAGCGATTGAAGCCTATGTTATAAGGAACAACTTTGGTTCTCTGAATCTTTAGAGACTTTGATGTTTTGATGCTCATTGAGGGCCAAAGATTAAGAAAAAAGTGGGATTTGCTTTTTTTGCATCGGTTTTGTAGAAAATGCTGTTTTGCAGGTTGATTTTCAGCAAATCAGAGCAGGCTATGGAAATTTTCCATCACATAGCCGTCGAAGAGCGCAGCGAGAGAAACAAGATTGGGTGAGACGGACTTGGGCTGTTTTGGCTCCGTTTGGGAGTTATGTTCAGTTGAAGATAGCTGAAAAATTTGTGAAAGTTATGTTTCAAAAATCTAACCTTTACGGATCGCTTCGCGATCACGTTTTTTTACCTATTCTTGCAGGTATACTTGGCACGCAAGTCGAGTCGACCGAACACCAAAAATAGAAAAGCAGCTATTTTGGGAGGTCGCATGCTTTTGGAGGAAAAACCAGAATAGAAAGACGGGTGGTGCGTTTTGGGGATCATTCACCGATCTCTCTTCTGCGAGTGCGAGTGCGAGTGAGACGCTGCATGCAAGCGAACTGAAGCTCGGGGGTGGTTGAGAGGTTCGAGCTCCGTACAACGCAGTGCACCCATATATTTTATTGCTCCTCTTTTGTATCAAACACTATCAATACAAAGATCTCTTTCTCTGTCTTTGTTGTCTATCTCTATTATTCTGTTCTTGTGACACTCGATTACAGCCTTTTCCGCCGTAACCACCTCTTGAAACAGCTCCAGAAACTGACTCTGAAACCTTTTCCATGTTTCTCGATCACTGCTCTCTAAGCCCTCGAACCACACCTTGGCTCGTCCTCGCATCAACAACGGCACCGTCTGTAATCTTTGCACATCCGTCGACATACGCATCGACAGTAACCATCATTCGAAATCTGCTAACCAATCCTCAAGAACTTTGACGCCCGTAAAGACGGGGCTAAAACCTGGCTCCACCATCTGTGTCAGCTTCAACCTCGACCATTAAACATCTCGACCATCTGCCAACCGCTTTGTTGGCTAAAAAACACCACTTCAAACCGCAAATTGGAGCATGAGATAGCTCCTCAGTGGGGGCACCAGAAGATGGAGAGGGGGAATAAGGAACACACCCAGCACACAAACTACTTGCCTCTCTATAGCCCAGGGATTCCACAGCACCCCTAGCCTCTCAAAAAACACCTTCAAATTGGCTTATTTGCACTAACAGCTCCGCTTTAGCATACAAAACAACTACCTCACACATTGCAAAAAACACCCACAACACAAATGCACCCATACTGCTCAACTCACCCTTCCGAATCACAAGACACTCCTAATCTGCCCTCTCGGTAGCACCTCTCGAGCTGCAAGCACACCCTCTGCAAGCTATGACCAATACACGAAGAGCGAGAGAAGAGGAGGGAGATGGGGAGAAGCAACAAACGAGATTGGGGCAAGTGAGTGGTATTATTGTATAGAGAGTAGCACAACCGATGTGTGCAGCTTCAATGGAAAGCTTGGCATGACAGAGGCTTCAAGCTTTCACCTACTCACACAGGCAAAAAAGAGCTTTCACATGCTCACACAGGCAAAAAAAGCCCTTAAATTTTCACATTTACAACCTTTTATAGGGGTTCCTCTAAGAGGCCCAAAAAAAGAAAAAAGGGTGAGTTTCTCTTGCCGTGGCCTTCACTTGGAGCTTCTTTTAGTATTTTATTGCATTGCCAACACTTGGCCTAGTTTACTTTTGGAAACATTTACATGGTGTGCACATTGGGCTTTGGTCCTTCCATCTTGGTGGGCCGGACCTCCCTCCCTTTGGCCTTACCTTTGGAATTGCGTCCTTTGATTTGCCCCTTTGGTGCTTTGCATAGGCTCTCGGACTCTCCTTCTTTCTTTCCTTGCATGTTGCTGTGCGACCTCTCCCTTACACGAGGGGGGGGAGGCAATAGCGATGTCGCTATTGCCCCCTCCTTCCTCCTTTAAAACTTCGGGGCCCCATGGGCCGTGGGAACAGCTCAGCCCGGGTGCCACGTCATCACCACCACCTGTCACGCGGCCGGCCCACCTTGTCTGTCGCCGCCCAAAACCGCCGGCGCCTCTGTGTGCACCGCTACCACAGAAGCGCCCGACACGGACGCCATAGCTGGTGGGCCCAACGGGAGCACCCCTCACCCTTCTCCTTGTGTACCAATGAAAGGGCCATGCCCTTGTATATATACCACAAGACTCTGGCTCGACACTGCACATGTGGGCTATATGCGGTGACACGTGGGAGCTCTACAGAGCCCCAAGCCTCAAGGCTTTGAAAAATCCCTTTGTTTTTTTAACAAAAACTTTGTTTTTTGCCTGCCTTTGCCAGGTTCCCATTCTCTGCTCAAAAATCCACTGCTCCGGTCGTGAAATCCCACCAAAATTCTACATTCCAGGCTTCCATCCCTCACCTCGGCTTGGCATTTTGACCACACTGCGTCCTCGAACAATGAACTCCAAAACGAAAAAACAAACATTCGTAGCTCCATCTCCATTGTCCACTGCCAACTTCGATTGGCCATTTCTCCACGCTCAGACCTCGGAATGGCACGTCGTCTCTTACCGCATGTCCCATATGCTGCATACCAACTCTCCAAACCTTGGCGATGCCAAAAAAACACCGCAGGCACATTTTCTAGTGTAGCCGAACCGCCCCAGATCCGGCCCCCGTCCAAACTTTGACAGCTGATATCTTGCTCACCGTAGCTCCGATCATCAATCTGAAAAGTCCAACAAGCTCCATAAATCGAGTACTCCAACTCTATTACTTCACATCCACTTCCCTGGCCTAACTGCACATGTCCATCCTGTCAGGAATTTGCAACCAATTTCACCTTCAAAATGGCATATCTCATAGCTCTGTTTGACGAGCCGTCTCGACCAGCATGGAAATCACACTAAGCACCACATTATAGCACCAAAAACCATCATCTTGGGCACATAAGTCCATCACCATGGTAAGCTCTTTGCAGCACACCTTTGGCCAAAAAACACCGCATCAAGCATACATTCCCATAACCACCTGGCTGCACATGCACTTCACACCTGCTATAGAACCTCCTCCTGCACCTGTAGGCATACACACCTCCACTTGTGCCCACTTGCACCATCAACAGGGTTTGGTTGCACCACCGCCACTGCATCCGGAATTTTCCTCATTTTGACACCCGGAGAGGGAGACAAGGCCAAAAAAACCCAAAAAGGTTTTACCAAACTGCGCGGAGCATGTCTCTAGCCTATTGAGCATGCTAAGCAGTGTATGGCATGTGTAGAATTTCCAAAAGAGGCCTTGGTCATAAGTTACCACATGTGGAGCATTTTTAGAGCATAAAATCACATATAGAATAGGTTGTTCCAAGTTGTCATGCATGAGCTCAACAGATGCTACCTCCTTTGTGCCCCTTTTGTACTCTTTTTTTAACCCAAGTAATCAATTGTATTTTGTGTCTACACCCTAGACAATACTTATTGTGCAAGTAGCATTGTAATTAGCATGCAATTAGTATGAATACTACTCTATTTCATCCACCCTAAATTCAATAGGATGGTGCTTTTACAAGTTGATGAGGGAGGATATTTAAAGGGACCATAAGGGCTATACAAGAGAGGGGGAGAGTCATGCCATGTGATGAAGGGGGAGAGAAAAATCTCTTTGATCATTCAAGTTGCAATTATTGATCCAATCATTACACCTAATCGCTAGGCTTTTGTTGAGCTCTATATATATATAGCACAAGCTCCATATATAGCACATGGGTACCCTCTATATATACATCATTTGTGTGAGTATTCTACACACTTTGGGGTTTGTAGATATTGATTTGTGTCGCTGTCTCTCTCCCTCTCTCATCTCTCGTCTCAGGTTTACTCCCTCGTCAACATGGTATCAGAGCAATAGTCACATGGACACACTCGACAATCTTGAAGATCTTCATCACAAGGAAGATGAGTTAATTTTTATTCTATTGCAAAAACATATGTTTTTCTGTTTGTTTTGTTCGTTGCTCTTTTGTACGGAAAAAGGAAAGGTGAGGACACTAAACAGGGTTAATTCAGCAGAGGCAAGGTGGTTTATGTCAGACCGTCTAGTGTCGCTGGAAGTTGTTTGTGGTGTGCACAAACTGCCAACAACCTTGCGTATTAAGAAAAAAGATTATATCTACATATATATATATATATATATATATATATATATATATATATATATATATATATATATATATATATATATATATATATATATATATATAATAGATGTTGTGCAACAGCAGAGTATCAGTAGCGAGAAGAGGTGCACGGTGATGAGGAAAATCTTTCAACGGCTTGGCGATGGCTCTCAGTACGCAGGCGACTGCTTCTAGCTTTTAGCTTTGCCCAGCATGCGTTAAATATAGTTTGATATATTTACTAATCTTGCTCAAACCTTAAAACCTGGTTTATAATTCAAGCTATCAATTGCAAGCTCGCGACTTATATGCGCATAGGCACACAGACCATCTGACTCTTTTTTTTGGGATGGAGCAATTAAATCTGGTTGCCCCGTGATAGCAAATGGAGCACTCGTTGGGGTCCTAAGGATAAGGACAAGCGAGAGAAATCGAGCGTCAGCATCTGGTCTCTTGAGTTGACAGGTATCTTGCGACCTACAAGAATCAAGTATGAGCGTGAGCGTTTTTTAAAAGCACAATTCTATTATTTTTAGAAATCTAAAGCCCGGCATGTGTTTTAATCTGCGAGATTTCTCTGGGCACTTGGCTCATTTAACGCTTCTCTTGCACAACTTCCTGATCTCTGTAAGGCACTGCCTTTCCTGTCTTTAGCTATCGTTAGCATGACCCTTGTAAAAATTGGCCATTGCTCCTGTCTTTAGAGCCTTTCTCAGTATAAGTAGGCATCGTCGGCCTGCAAGACCTGCACACTGCAACACTGTAACTCCTTGTGACACAGTCAAAGCAAACCTTGACTTGCAATCTCTCAATGCCAAACCAAAGATGGTATAGGTATGGTAGACTAGCAAAGAAAACTGTTGAAGGTGCATTCCTATGTAGCAGCCAATGCACACCTGCATCATCCAAACGTGATGCCACTTGTATGTTGCCAAGCACACCACTCCTTTGCTGTTGAGGAGAATGCGGTTGTCACTGTTCCTGCCTACTTCAAGGATTCCCAAAGGCAGGCAACTAAGGACGCAAGAGTTATCTCCCGTTTGAATCCCGAGTGCAACTGTGCCGATTGTATCCATCTCAAGTCCTGACTACTGAGAGCGTTCATGGTTGCAAGAACTTCAAATCTGAACTCAACACACTGGTTTAATGTTGGATCCTTGCGGCCCACAATGCCTACCACCGGCCTCAATCATCCTGGAACGGTTCTATTTTTACCTTGTCTATTTTTATTTCAGGCTATTTTCATTTTCATTTTTTTCAGTACAACGAGCATGCATGACCACCTAGATATTACGATATTATGCCTAGCTGAGATGACATGCACTATAGTATTACTTAGAGCCTTTCTCAACAAGCATAGTTTCTTGCATCTTGACCTTTGCCTGATTATATTAGCGGCTTGCAAGACCTACTGGAATAATTAGCTGAGCTCACAAGTCTATTATTAGCAGCTTATGAGACATGTAGGCAGCGAAAAAAACAGAAACCACGAAGGAACTTACTGAGGTATGGATTGTAGAGTTGTGTCTTATGGATAGGGTCCTAGTAATTGGCTTTGTTTTATGAGTTTCAATTTTTGTTATAGTATCTACATGTAGACACACTCAAGTATACGTTGTTTTATGTAAGGTCCTTGACTCATTAGGTCATAGCCTAGATGTGATGGCTGAAGACATCATTGCGGATAGTTTATGTCTAAGGTCTTGATGGGGACTAAGATGTAAAAGCAATTGGAATCAATACAATATTAGAGACCCATAGGCATCTAGGACATTGATCAATGTGGTCTTTGAGTGATGTGATGCATGCTCTATGGTAATAGCATTGTGTGTATGGATAATCAAAGAGCATGTTTGCATGATGTTAGTGTCTGTTTACGTGATGTCAGCCCATGGTTTATTGAGTAAGTTGGTATCTACTCTCACGAGAGTAACATCTAGTTTCCGTGGCTTTGACATCAATGGTGATGAGGAATGTCATAATTGGTTTATTCATCAGTAAGTTGATCTTGGTGCTGGGTATAGGCTCTGCGATAAGTTTGTGAGAAGAGGTTGTAGTTTTTGCAAATTGTATAGTTTCTTTCATTGTATTTTGATTGAAATTATAGATTGAGATTTAATTGAACAGGTCCTTGAAAATCATGTAGATAGAAAATTGTAGGGGTTATGTTCTTAAGGCTCTCGAGTCATATGTGGGGCTTATATTTCTACCTGGACTTTATGAATTTGTAAACCTTAAAAATCATGTGGACAAAAATGTTGGGCCGGGTTATGTTCTTAGAGCTCTTATGACGTATGTGAGGCTTATGTTTCTAAGTAGAATTTGTGTCATATTTTATCACTGAATTCATTCAACATAGACGAATTTTATACCTTCTCGCTTTGATCCCATGGAATAGTATGCCCATAGATTTTAATACTAGTGCTTCATATGATGATCTGCTAGACGATGTGTTGAATATTTTAACTTCAATTTATGATGCTTCAAGGATTTGAGCATTAGTGCTTCGTATGATGGTCTACTAGACATTGTGTTGAATATTTTAACTTCAATATATGATGCTCATGTAGTGACATGACCAATATTGGAGATTTTGATGCTCTATCACTCGTAAAGAAATTCATATAGTTTACAATAAATTATTATTAAAATTATTGATGGAGTAATTTACTTGATTTTGTTTTGTGCCTTGATGACCATTTTATAGAGTTGAATGTGTGATCTTGCAATGTGAAAACTTATTGTTATGGAAATCACTTGTGAATATCATCTCGAAATTCGTCATTGTCATGCCATCATTGTTGTGGCCATTGTTATGAATATCGTCTCGAATATCGTCATCGTCATGCCATCATTACTATGGTGATTGTTAAGAATATCTTCTCGAAAATCATCTTGTGTCATGTATTTATGTCCACACATATATTCTTATTTCGTTATACATCCATATGTGCTATCTGATGGGCGTAACATCATTGTTATGGCCATTCTTATGAATATCATCTCGGACATTTTCATCGTCATGCCATCATTGTTGTGGCCATTTTCTTGAATATCGTCGCGGACATTATCAATCGCCATGCCATCATTATGGCCATTGTTATGAATATTGTCTTGGGCATCGTCGTCGTCATGCCATCATTACTATGGTGGTTGTTATGAATACCTGCTCGGACATCATCTCGTGTCATGTATTTATGTGTACACATACATTATTATTTTGTTATACATGCATATGTGCTATCTGATTGTCATGCCATGATTATTATGGGCATTGTCTTCAATACCATCTCGGAAATCATCATCCTCACGTCATCATTACTATGGTCATTGTTATGAATATTATCGCAGACATTATTAATCATCATGCCATCATTGGTGTGGCCATTGTCTTGAATATCGTATGGAGATCATCTCGTTATATATACATATGTACGCATATATAGTCTTGTTTTGTTATACATGCATATGTGTTATATCTGATCGTCGTGTCATCATTGTTATGGCCATTTTCTTGAATATTGTATGGACATCATCTCATGTCATGTATTTATGTACTATCCATTGTTATGTTATAAAAAGGATAGCATTGCAAACGGTCTCTTATGACATTTTGACTGTGAATATTTTCATTGACATTGCTAAGATTTTCTCGATTGTATTTCTTGAGTTTATGATATTTGCAGGTATGACCAAAAGTTAAAGTTCATCAAGACATTTTCTAGTGAAGAGATTATGGTAGAATAAAGAAGTTTACATAGACATTTTTGGTGAGTAGATGTTGGCAGTCTACACAAAGATATCTCTCTCTTGAGCCTTCTAAGGCCATTGTTGTACTTAATAGGAGTGATGTAGCTCCTCATAAGCATTCTTTGTAAATTCAATGATATTATTAATATAACGGTGGGTGTATATAGAGTTGTGGGTTTTTCCCTTGAGCCCCCAAGGGTTTTTTCATCCACACTTAGGGACCCTTATTTGAGTGGGGGTGTTGAGCTCTATATATATATAGCACAAGCTCCATATATAGCACATGGGTTCCCTCTATCTATACATCATTTGTTTAAGTATTCTAGACACTTTGGGGTTTGTAGATCTTGAGTCGTGTCGCTCTCTCTCTCTCTCCCTCTCTCATCTCTCATCTCGGCCTTACTCCCTCATCAACAATGTAATGGCATTTGCCTTAATATGTGAGAGTAGCGGAATTTAATGAGAGTACTTTCAAGAAATGATTTTGTGAGCATAGCGGGTTGACATAATTGAAGATAGCAACATAATCATAGCAATTAGTTAACTTGGCATAGACAATACTTTTGCAAGAGAGAGAGAGTCTAGAGAACATGACAACAGTTGAGGACCGGATTTATGTGGAGCCGGTCCCCCCTCCACTAGGCATTTGTATTATGATTTCTCCCATAAAGAGAGACTTGTTACAATACAGTCTTTGTGTTCCTTGTGACCTAGGTGATGCCATGAAGATGGAAGGCTTCATGCATCACAAACATAACATAAACTTGAAGAAAGCTTTAACTATCCCAAGCCTCAGTCCCAAGACCTCAAACACCTTCGAAGGTGGAGAGAGATAGCAGGGAATGAGGGTAGGAAAGAGGAAGAAGAAACATTTCGTAGGAGAAAGAATTAGTTCCTCACTTATCATACTCTTGTTGCTAGCATACATAATAGCATAGTAATGAAGAAGAAGGAGATGGAAAGCTTAAGCATTGAAGCATGTCTCTTGGTTGGATTTGCACTCCATAGCCAAGAGTGTTGGTGTAGGCTCTCAACCTCTCCTTGCTTGGAGAAGGAGAGGGAGCTCTTGCACTTTGCATAGTACACAATGAGAGTGCTTGTGAGTGTGTGTGGGTGAGTATACCCCCTAAGCACCCCCCTAGCTTGCTTGGTTCGATCCCCCCTTGTAGCTCATGCTTGAAGCTCATTGGACCCCTCCAGGCCTAGCCAATCACAAGCAAGAGCCATTACAAGCAACATGGGTAGCCTTGGGACAAGTGTCCCCCTTTCCCCTTTGAGACAGAGGACTTGATAAATGCAAAATCAATTAGATAATTCAAGTAATTTATCATTGGACCCCTTTGAAGCATAGCCAATAGGCTTCAAGCAACACATGAAGGTAACATGGGTAGGAACCTGACATGTGTCCTTGCTGCCTCTTCACGCTGGGGCTTCCCTTGTGAGTGTGAGTGTGTGTTCTCTCTCTCTCTAATCCCTAGGAAAAGGGATCTCCCCCCCTCTTGTAGAGATGATTTTGACTTTAGGAGCTCAAGCACCTTAGTCATCAAGCATGACAAAGCACTTGAAGTAGGGGGTGTTCCCACAAGCATCTCAGGCAAGCTTCTCAAGGCACCTCAAGCACCTTAATCATGCACCAAGTCAAGCACCTCAAGCATGGAGCCAGTCAAGCACCTCAAGCATCTTAATCAAGCACCTCAAGCATGACAAGCACCTCAAGCAGGACAAGCACCTTGAGCTTGGGCCGGGTTCCCACCTCAAGCTCAGCCCTAGCTTACCTAAGGTCAAAGGACTTTTACACACATTATTTGGAGGTCTTCAATGAAGCTAACCCTAAGGTCTTATGCTCCATTGGTTAGCCTTGCTCTTGATAGACCATCTCACATTTGGGCCCCTTTACTATTGGCCCCGTGTTGAGATAGATCTATAAGCACATATCTATATCTTAACACTTGTTCCCGTTTATTCTCCCACATTAAGTGATCAATTTAATATGAGAAAATCATTTGGGTTGGTTAGATATTAGATTTGATGACATTACCTCTCTCTTGAAATCATAGTCGTCCTCGACTATGAGGTAGAAGAGATAAAGCCTTAGTTATTAGTCAATCGTACTTAGCGCGTAGAGGATCCCTTTTTTACCCTACGACATATTTCCAGGATGGATGACTAATCCATTTGGTGCTTGGGAGACATAGCTGCCGCAAGCATGTGTGCTCTTTAGTCCATTTCCTTCTCCCAAAGTAGAGTGACAAATTCTACTTGGTGTTTGAGAGACGTCGTCATCACAAACATGATTCTAAGCATGCATACTAGTTAAATTTGTGCACAATTAAAAAGAGGACTAGTCATTAAGACAAAAACATGAGTCATTTAAAAGAAATTTGTACATTTGCTTACTCTAATGTAGCATTGTAAGCATTGACAAGGTTCATACTATCCTTAAGTTGTACTCCTTGCATCCATCTAGCATCTTCAGAAGGATAATTTTTGAACTTAATAAGATACCGTCGGATTATCTTACCATGTCGTAGTACCTTGTCTTCATGCCGAAGGACAGCTTTGGGTTGTAGCACCTCTTCTTGGTCTTCAACTTCGGGAGGGTCTTCAATAATTGGTTCAGTTGGTGGCTCTCCTTTGTAGGGCTTAAGTAGGCTTACATGAAAGGCATTGTGTATAAGCCAATGGTTGGGAAACTTGAGTTGATAAGCCGTCTCATTAATGGGCTTCAAGATTTGGAAAGGACCATAGTATCTTTTTGCTAGTCTAGCATAATACCTTTGATGGCCCGTAGGATTTTGTTCCGTCGTTTTCCTTAATCGAGCCTTAGGAAACTTGAGTAAGACCCAATCATTTTCTTTGAAAATTAAGGCTCTTCTGTGCTTATCAGCAGCAGCTTTTTGCCTTTGTTGAGAGATGGCTATAGCCTCCCTAATCTTTTGAAAAGATTCTTGTAGGTCACGGCTATTCTTATCGGCGGCGAAGATCTTCCCATGTACTTTGAGTAGCAAGGGAGTTTTAGGTCTTCCCTCTATGATCTCGAAAGGGGCTTTCCCCGTAGAAGTATGTACAGTATAGTATTATTGTAGGCATACTCTCCTAGAGGTAAATACTTTTCCCATTGTGAGCGTTGATCTACTTCGGTAACATAAGTCTTGAGTAGATCGAGTATCGTAAGATTGGCTATCTCACTTTGGCCATCCGTTTGTGGGTGATAGGCCAAAGAGAAATTCAATCTTGTTCCTAGATTTTCAAAGAGACCTTTCCAGAAATTACTGGTCATTCTAGGATCTCTATCTGACACGATGGATGTGGGTAATCCATGGTGTTTGAAAATCTGAGATATGAAGAGAGTTGCCATTTGATGTGCCTTAATAGTCTTTTTGACAGGAATAAAATGTGCTTGCTTGCTAAACCTGTCGACTATTGTCCATATTCCTATATTTCCATGGATAGACTTGGGTAATCCAAAGATGAAATCCATGGATATACTCTCCCATGGTGAATTTGGAATAGGCAATGGCTGGAGTAATCCAGTTTGCTTCTCTCTATCATACTTTGTCTTTTGGCATACTACACATTTTGAAACATACTCTTGTATGTCCACTTCCATGGTAGGCCAATAGAAATACGTCTCTACTCCTCGGAGAGTAGGTTGAATACCTCTATGCCCTGCATATGGAGGAGAATGGGATTCATACATAACCTTCTCACGAAGGGAATGGGTAACACATAGCCTATTGCCGTGGAGAAGATAACCATCCTGCAAGGTGAATGGTTCCTCTTTCTTCCCCAAAGCAAGGGCTGACATTATGTCTCTAAAGTCAGGGTCAGTAGCATACTCATCTATCACAGAGGATAGATCATTGTGAGTAGCTATAGACACCGCATTAACTTTTGGTCGTCGTGAAAGTGCATCGGCAACTTGATTGTGCTTACCAGCTATGTGAGAAATATGGAAATTAAATTGCGAAAGAAAATTTGCCCACCTCATTTGTTTGTTGGAAAGTTTGGTTTGCGTCATGAAATACTTGAGACTTTGGTGGTCGGTTCGTAGGATAAATGGAGTCCCCAATAGGTAGTGCTTCCATGTATCTAGGGCATGTACAACAGCTAAAAGCTCTTTCTCATAAATGCCCAAGACTCGTTCATCACTATTGAGCCTTCGGCTCTCATATACTATGGCATGCCCTTCTTGAAGCAAAACCGCTCCAAGGCAATCATCACACGCATCACATTGGACCTCAAATGGCTTTGAGAGATCCGGAAGCACGAGGACTGGTTGGGAAGTAAGCTTCTCTTTGAGTTTTTCAAAAGCATTTTGCTCCTTAGCAGTCCACACAAACATAACGTTCTTCTTTGTTAAGTCGTGAAGTGGTCCTGCTACTTGAGAGAATTTTGCTATGAAGCGTCTATAGTATGCACACATACCAATAAACACATACCAATAAAGCTTCTTAGCTCATGTAGATTCCTTGGGTTAGGCCATGATTTTATTACCTCTAACTTTGATGGATCCATACGAATACCATCGTGAGAGATAATATGACCTAGATATTGAATCTCTTGAAGGAAGAATTCACTTTTCTTTTGGTTGAGAAAAAGTTTGTTTTCCCTCAAGGCTTGAAAAATCACTTGGAGATGTTGCTTATGTTCCTCCAAAGATTTGGAGTAGATGATGATATCATCAAAGAACACTCCAGTGAATTTACGATATGGTCTAAAAAGTTTCTCCATGAGACGATTGAAAGTAGCTGGTGCATTAGTCAAGCCAAAAGGCATGACTAGATATTCATAAAGACCAAATGTTGTGCGAAACGCGGTCTTTAGGATATCTTCATCCACTATCCTTATTTGATGATAGCCACTCTTAAGGTCAATCCTACTGAAGTAGGTAGATCCTTGTAGCTTATCAAACAGATCTTCTACCCGAGGCACGGGAAATCTGTTTTTGATAGTGATATGGTTTAGTGCTCGATAGTCCACACACATACGGTATGTACCATCTTTCTTTTGCACTAAAACGACCGGAGAACAAAAGGGAGAGGAACTACGCCTCACCATTGCTTTGTCTACCAATTCCTGTACTTGACTCATAATCTCCTCTTGTTGAGCTTGTGAGACTCGATAAGGAGGTTTGTTAGGCGGTGAGCTTCCTGGAAGGATCTCAATACGATGGTCATCATCCCCTCGTTTTGGAGGTAGGTCCATAGGGATATCATCGATGAGCACAACTTGGAATCCTTTTAGAAAATTAGACAAGTCTAACTCTTCTTGATTCCTATCATTTTCATTTGATGAAACGTTATTAGCTTTTAGAGATTCTTTGACATAAATCATGTACGCAGAAACTGAGCTCTTCATTGATTTATTAAAAGAAAGAGGATTTACAAGTGGAATAGTGCGACCACGCTCACTAGCATCTATATACATGTTCTTTCCCCTGTAGGTGAAGTAAATTCTCCTTTCAGGGAACTTCATGTTGGCAGCCATGCGATCAAACCATGGTGCCCCTAGGATAACATCCTGATGTTGGAGAGGAGAGATGAAGAAATCTTCTTTGTCAACATAGCTTTGGACATGAAGCCTCAACTTCCCAATCAAGGGAGTAACGGAGGCTTGTTGTCCCTTGAAAGCTGCATCAGCTGTTACTATATCTCCCATCTCCAAAGCTTGAATGCCCAACTTGGTGGCCAACTCTATTGATATGAAGTTGAGGGTAGAGCCAGGGTCAAACAAGATGAAGGCATCATGCTCTCTTACCTTTCCCCAAGCATAGGAGAGTGATGATCCTTTGCAATGAGCATCCTCTTTTGGAGCTTCGATAGTGGAAGCCCTAGGAGTCTCATTGCGAGTATTCTTCTTGGGGCAAGAACGATAGCCATGTCCTTGCTCCCCACACTTGAAACATTTATGGTCCTTGCGAAAAGCTTCAAGCTCTTCAGGAAAGAGTTTTTTTTTACCTTTGTAAACTCCCTTCTTGTTGGACCGATTGTTGTTGTTGTTGTTGGAAGTGCCTTGGGAATTATTTTGAGCATTGGATTTCCCCTTTGCATCATTTTTATCTTTGTTTTCCATGGGCTTGACATTACGTCTAGCCCCTTGATGGAAATTGATGCGTGAAGCAACCATGGTGTGGTGGATTACTTCGGTAATAGTACCGGGCCGTTGAGAGTTGATGTATTCAGCCATCTCTTCAGGTAATCCAGCACAGAATTGCTGTCTTTGCTCGGCAAAGTCTATCTTTTGAAAGACAGTAGCTTTGAGATGTAAATCCCAAAACTTGTCTACATACTTGTTGATAGACTCATGAGAGAGAAGCTTCAAGCCGCGCCATTCGGTAAGAACTTTATCTTTAGTATCACTTGGAAGAAATTGCTTCATGATGGAAACTCATAGATATTTCCATGTCTTTGGAGCTTCTCCATTGCCACGAAGGCTAGCCCACCATTGACGAGCTGATTTTTGGAAGTGCATAGCTACATGGCGTAGCTTGGAGGACTCTGTGAAGCCCTCGTCCCCAAAGGCCGCATCAAATTGCTGGATGAAGGCCAACACTTTGTCAGTAGCACCAAAGGTGCCATCGTAGGTGAGAAAAGAGATACTCTTTCCTCCCTCCTTGAACTTCTTTAGCTTTTGGGACCTTCGCCATGCAGGAAATGATTTGCGATGTCCTCCCCTCTTGTATTCTCTAGGAGAATAGCCATAACTTTCATCGGAAGAGGAGGAAGGTGAAGAAGAAGGAGAAGAGGGTGACCTCTTCCTAGCCCTTTTCTTCCTTTGTTTCCTCTCTTGCCTTTCAGAGTGATGAGGAGAAGGACTATAGGTTGATCTTTTCCTCTTGGGAGGAGTAGGCGATCGTCTAGACCGCCGTCTTCATGGAGCCACATCCTCAGAAGAACTTAGACTGTCATTGCTTTCTTTCTCTTTGGATTCCTCCTCTCGAATGGGAGAGAGTCTTCTTTTGGGGGTCTCTTCAAGAGGCCTCCTAAGCTCTCTCTCCTCTGGGAGAGGATGGGAAATTCCATAAGCACGAAGTTGTTGAGTAACTTCGGCTTGCAAAACAGGGTTGCCCATAGCTTGTTGCAACCTAGTGATGAGATAATTCACAAACATGGGAGCATCATCATTAGCACCTTCATGTGCAAAATCAAAGCTATCAATGTTCATTCTACTCTCTTGATTATTGTCAGCCATGTTAACAAAATTTATGTTTATACTTAGTGTATGCTTTGGCAATACAAAACCTTAGTTGCCACTCCTCTTAGCCTTTGAAAATCGGCTCTTAAGTATCTACACCCACGGCTCAAAGTGGTTAATTATAGAGAGTAGAGGAGTAGGTCTAACATAGCGGAATTGCCAAGGGCTATCTCCTTTCGGACTTCTTATGGATCAATAATGGTAAAGCCGTAGGCAAGTCTAAAAAAACTCCATTATTAAGTCCAAAGCTCCCGAGGTGTGCACCATCCCCCACACAGTGGGCTTAACAAAACCGATATTAGATCCCAGTTTCACTTACTCTATTATAATTAACAACATCAACCATTTATAGGCTACTTAAGGACCTCTCTTCTTAAGAAAGAAAAGAGAAACCAAATGCTCCGATACCAATGTAATGGCATTTGCCTTAATATGTGAGAGTAGCGGAATTTAATGAGAGTACTTTCAAGAAATGATTTTATGAGCATAGCGGGTTGACATAATTGAAGATAGCAACATAATCATAGCAATTAGTTAACTTTGCATAGACAATACTTTTGCAAGAGAGAGAGAGTTTAGAGAACATAACAACAGTTGAGGACCGGATTTATGTGGAGCCGGTCCCCCCTTCAATAGGCATTTGTATTATGATTTCTCCCATAAAGAGAGACTTGTTACAATACAGTCTTTGTGCTCCTTGTGACCTAGGTGATGCCATGAAGATGGAAGGCTTCATGCATCACAAAAATAACATAAACTTGAAGAAAGCTTTAACTATCCCAAGCCTCAGTCCCAAGACCTCAAACACCTTCGAAGGTGGACAGAGCTAGCAGGGAATGACGTTAGGGAAGAGGAAGAAGAAACATTTCGTAGGAGAAAGAATTAGTTCCTGACTTATCATACTCTTGTTGCTAGCATACATAATAGCATAGTAATGAAGAAGAAGGAGATGGCAAGCTTAAGCATTGAAGCATGGCTCTTGGTTGGATTTGCACTCCATAGCCAAGAGTGTTGGTGTAGGCTCTCAACCTCTACTTGCTTGGAGAAGGAGAGGGAGCTCTTGCACTTTGCATAGTACACAATGAGAGTGCTTGTGAGTGTGTGTGGGTGAGTATACCCCCTAAGCACCCCCCTAGCTTGCTTGGTTCGATCCCCCCTTGTAGCTCATGCTTGAAGCTCATTGGACCTCTCCTTAACGTTCTTCTTTGTTAAGTCGTGAAGTGGTCCTGCTACTTGAGAGAATTTTGCTATGCAGCGTCTATAGTATGCAGACATACCAATAAAGATTCTTAGCTCATGTAGATTCCTTGGGTTAGGCCATGATTTTATTACCTCTAAATTTGATGGATCCATACGAATACCATTGTGAGAGATAATATGACCTAGATATTGAATCTCTTGAAGGAAGAATTCACTTTTCTTTTGGTTGAGAAAAAGTTTGTTTTCCCTCAAGGCTTGAAAAATCACTTGGAGATGTTGCTTATGTTCCTCCAAAGATTTGGAGTAGATGATGATATCATCAAAGAACACTCCAGTGAATTTACGATATGGTCTAATAATTTTCTCCATGAGACGATTGAAAGTAGCTGGTGCATTAGTCAAGCCAAAAGGCATGACAAGATATTCATAAAGACCAAATGTTGTGCGAAACGCGGTCTTTAGGATATCTTCATCCACTATCCTTATTTGATGATAGCCACTCTTAAGGTCAATCCTACTAAAGTAGGTAGAGCCTTGTAGCTTATCAAACAGATCTTCTACCCGAGGCACGGGAAATCTGTTTTTGATAGTGATATGGTTTAGTGCTCGATAGTCCACACACATACGGTATGTACCATATTTCTTTTGCACTAAAAGGACCGGAGAACAAAAGGGAGAGGAACTAGGCCTCACCATCGCTTTGTCTACCAATTCCTGTACTTCACTTATAATCTCCTCTTGTTGACCTTGTGAGACTCGATCAGGAGGTTTGTTAGGCGGTGAGCTTCCTGGAAGGATCTCAATACGATGGTAATCATCCCCTCGTTTTGGAGGTAGGTCCATAGGGATATCATCGATGAACACATCTTGGAATCCTTTTAGAAAAGTAGACAAGTCTAACTCTTCTTGATTCCTATCATTTTCATTTGATGAAACATTATTAGCTTTTAGAGATTCTTTGACATAAATCATGTACGTAGAAACTGAGCTCTTCATTGATTTATCAAAAGAAAGAGGATTTACAAGTGGAATAGTGCGACCACGCTCACTAGCATCTATATACATGTCCTTTCCCCTATAGGTGAAGTAAATTCTCCTTTCAGGGAACTTCATGTTGGCAGCTATGCGATCAAACCATGGTGCCCCTAGGATAACATCCTGATGTTGGAGAGGAGAGATGAAGAAATCTTCTTTGTCAACATAGCTTTGGATATGAAGCCTCAACTTCCCAATCAAGGGAGTAACGGAGGCTTGTTGTCCCTTGAAAGCTGCATCAGCTGTTACTATATCTCCCATCTCCAAAGCTTGAATGCCCAACTTGGTGGCCAACTCTATTGATATGAAGTTGAGGGTAGAGCCAGGGCTAAACAAGATGAAGGCATCATGCTCTCTTACCTTTCCCCAAGCATAGGAGAGTGATGATCCTTTGCAATGAGCATCCTCTTTTGGAGCTTCGATGGTGGAAGCCCTAGGAGTCTCATTGCGAGTATTCTTCTTGGGGCAAGAACGATAGCCATGTCCTTGCTCCCCACACTTGAAACATTTATGGTCCTTGCGAAAAGCTTCAAGCTCTTCAGGAGAGAGTTTGTTTTTACCTTTGTAAACCCCCTTCTCCTTGGACCGATTGTTGTTGTTGTCGTTGGAAGTGCCTTGGGAATTATTTTGAGCATTGGATTTCCCCTTTGCATCATTTTTATCTTTGTTTTCCATGGGCTTGACATTACGTCTAGCCCCTTGATGGAAATTGATGTGTGAAGCAACCATGGTGTGGTGGATTACTTCGGTAATAGTACCGGGCCGTTGAGAGTTGATGTATTCGGCCATCTCTTCAGGTAATACCGCACAGAATTGTTGTCTTTGCTCGGCAAATTCTATCTTTTGAAAGACAGTAGCTTTGAGATGTAAATCCCAAAACTTGTCTACATACTTGTTGATAGACTCATGAGAGAGAAGCTTCAAGCCGCGCCATTCGGTAAGAACTTTATCTTTAGTATCACTTGGAAGAAATTGCTTCATGATGGAAACTCGTAGAGTTTTCCATGTCTTTGGGGCTTCTCCATTTCCATGAAGGCTAGCCCACCATTGACGAGCTGATTTTTGGAAGTGCATAGCTACATGGCGTAGCTTGGAGGACTCTGTGAAGCCCTCGTCCCCAAAGGCCGCATCAAATTGCTGGATGAAGGCCAACACTTTGTCAGTAGCACCAAAGGTGCCATCGTAGGTGAGAAAAGAGATACTCTTTCCTCCCTCCTTGAACTTCTTTAGCTTTTGTAACCTTTGCCTTGCAGGAAATGATTTGCGATGTCCTCCCCTCTTGTATTCTCTAGGAGAATAGCCATAACTTTCATCGGAAGAGGAGGAAGGTGAAGAAGAAGGAGAAGAGGGTGACCTCTTCCTAGCCCTTTTCTTCCTTTGTTTCCTCTCTTGCCTTTCAGAGTGATGAGGAGAAGGACTATAGGTTGCTCTTTTCCTCTTGGGAGGAGTAGGTGATCGTCTAGACTGCCGTCTTCATGGAGCCACATCTTCAGAAGAACTTAGACTTTCATTGCTTTCTTTCTCTTTGGATTCCTCCTCTCGAATGGGAGAGATTCTTCTTTTGGGGGTATCTTCAAGAGGCCTCCTAATCTCTCTCTCCTCTAGGAGAGGAAGGGAAATTCCATAAGCACGCAGTTGTTGAGTAACTTCGGCTTGCAAAACAGGGTTGCCCATAGCTTGTTGCAACCTAGTGACAAGATAATTCACAAACATGGGAGCATCATCATTAGCACCTTCATGTGCAAAATCAAAGCTATCAATGTTCATTCTACTCTCTTGATTATTGTCAGCCATGTTAACAAAATTTATGTTTATACTTAGTGTATGCTTTGGCAATACAAAACCTTAGTTTCCACTCCTCTTAGCCTTTGAAAATCGGCTCTTAAGTATCTACACCTACGGCTCAAAGTGGTTAATTATAGAGAGTAGAGGAGTAGGTCTAACATAGCGGAATTGCCAAGGGCTAGCTCCTTTTGGACTTCTTATGGCTCAATAACGTTAAAGCCGTAGGCAAGTCTAAAAAGACTCCATTATTAAGTCCAAAGCTCCCGAGGTGTGCACCATCCCCCACATAGTGGGCTTAACAAAACCGATATTAGATCCCAGTTCCACTTACTCTATTCTAATTAACAACATCAACCATTTATAGGCTACTTAAGGACCTCTCTTCTTAAGCAACAAAAGAGAAACCAAATGCTCTGATACCAATGTAATGGCATTTGCCTTAATATGTGAGAGTAGAGGAATTTAATGAGGGTACTTTCAAGAAATGATTTTGTGAGCATAGCGGGTTGACATAATTGAAGATAGCAACATAATCATAGCAATTAGTTAACTTGGCATAGACAATACTTTTGCAAGAGAGAGAGAGTTTAGAGAACATGACAACAGTTGAGGACCGGATTTATGTGGAGCCGGTCCCCCCTCCAATAGGCATTTGTATTATGATTTCTCCCATAAAGAGAGACTTGTTACAATACAGTCTTTGTGTTCCTTGTGACCTAGGTGATGCCATGAAGATGGAAGGCTTCATGCATCACAAACATAACATAAACTTGAAGAAAGCTTTAACTATCCCAAGCCTCAGTCCCAAGACCTCAAACACCTTCGAAGGTGGAGAGAGATAGCAGGGAATGAGGGTAGGCAAGAGGAAGAAGAAACATTTCGTAGGAGAAAGAATTAGTTCCTCACTTATCATACTCTTGTTGCTAGCATACATAATAGCATAGTAATGAAGAAGAAGGAGATGGAAAGCTTAAGCATTGAAGCATGTCTCTTGGTTGGATTTGCACTCCATAGCCAAGAGTGTTGGTGTAGGCTCTCAACCTCTCCTTGCTTGGAGAAGGAGAGGGAGCTCTTGCACTTTGCATAGTACACAATGAGAGTGCTTGTGAGTGTGTGTGGGTGAGTATACCCCCTAAGCACCCCCCTAGCTTGCTTGGTTCGATCCCCCCTTGTAGCTCATGCTTGAAGCTCATTGGACCCCTCCAGGCCTAGCCAATCACAAGCAAGAGCCATTACAAGCAACATGGGTAGCCTTGGGACAAGTGTCCCCCTTTCCCCTTTGAGACAGAGGACTTGATAAATGCAAAATCAATTAGATAATTCAAGTAATTTATCATTGGACCCCTTTGAAGCATAGCCAATAGGCTTCAAGCAACACATGAAGGTAACATGGGTAGGAACCTGACATGTGTCCTTGCTGCCTCTTCACGCTGGGGCTTCCCTTGTGAGTGTGAGTGTGTGTTCTCTCTCTCTAATCCCTAGGAAAAGGGATCTCCCCCCCTCTTGTAGAGATGATTTTGACTTTAGGAGCTCAAGCACCTTAGTCATCAAGCATGACAAAGCACTTGAAGTAGGGGGTGTTCCCACAAGCATCTCAGGCAAGCTTCTCAAGGCACCTCAAGCACCTTAATCATGCACCAAGTCAAGCACCTCAAGCATGGAGCCAGTCAAGCACCTCAAGCATCTTAATCAAGCACCTCAAGCATGACAAGCACCTCAAGCAGGACAAGCACCTTGAGCTTGGGCCGGGTTCCCACCTGAAGCTCAGCCCTAGCTTACTTAAGGTCAAAGGACTTTTACACACATTATTTGGAGGTCTTCAATGAAGCTAACCCTAATGTCTTATGCTCCATTGGTTAGCCTTGCTCTTGATAGACCATCTCACATTTGGGCCCCTTTACTATTGGCCCCGTGTTGAGATAGATCTATAAGCACATATCTATATCTTAACACTTGTTTCCGTTTATTCTCCCACATTAAGTGATCAATTTAATATGAGAAAATCATTTGGGTTGTTTAGATATTAGACTTGACGACATTACCTCTCTCTTGAAATCATAGTCGTCCTCGACTATGAGGTAGAAGAGATAAAGCCTTAGTTATTAGTCAATCGTACTTAGCGGGTAGAGGATCCCTTTTTTACCCTACGACATCTTTCCGAGATGGATGACTAATCCATTTGGTGCTTGGGAGACATAGCTGCCGCAAGCATGTGTGCTCTTTAGTCCATTTCATTCTCCCAAAGTAGAGTGACAAATTCTACTTGGTGTTTGAGAGACGTCGTCATCACAAACATGATTCTAAGCATGTATACTAATTAAATTTGTGCACAATTAAAAAGAGGACTAGTCATTAAGACAAAAACATGAGTCATTTAAAAGAAATTTGTACATTTGCTTACTCTAATGTAGCATTGTAAGCATTGACAAGGTTCATACTATCCTTAAGTTGTACTCCTTGCATCCATCTAGCATCTTCAAAAGGATAATTTTTGAACTTAATAAGATACCGTCGGATTATCTTACCATGTCGTAGTACCTTGTCTTCATGCCGAAGGACAGCTTTGGGTTGTAGCACCTCTTCTTGGTCTTCAACTTCGGGAGGGTCTTCAATAATTGGTTCAGTTGGTGGCTCTCCTTTGTAGGGCTTAAGTAGGCTTACATGAAAGGCATTGTGTATAAGCCAATGGTTGGGCAACTTGAGTTGATAAGCCGTCTCATTAATGGGCTTCAAGATTTGGAAAGAACCATAGTATCTTTTTGCTAGTTTACCATAATACTTTTGATGGCCCGTAGGATTTTGTCCCGTCGGTTTCCTTAATTGAGCCTTAGGAAACTTGAGTAAGACCCAATCATTTTCTTTGAACATTAAGGCTCTTCTGTGCTTATCAGCAGCAGCTTTTTGCCTTTGTTGAGAGATGGCTATAGCTTCCCTAATCTTTTCAAAAGATCCTTGTAGGTCACGGCTATACTTATCGGCGGCGAAGATCTTCCCATGTACTTTGAGTAGCAAGGGACTTTTAGGTCTTCCCTATATGATCTCGAAAGGTGCTTTCCCCGTAGAAGTATGTACAGTATTATTGTAGGCATACTCTAGAAGAGGTAAATACTTTTCCCATTGTGAGCGTTGATCTACTTCGGTAACATAAGTCTTGAGTAGATCGAGTATCGTAAGATTGGCTATCTCACTTTGGCCATCCGTTTGTGGGTGATAGGCCAAAGAGAAATTCAATCTTGTTCCTAGATTTTCAAAGAGACCTTTCCAGAAATTACTGGTCATTCTAGGATCTCTATCTGACACGATGGATGTGGGTAATCCATGGTGTTTGAAAATCTGAGATATGAAGAGAGTTGCCATTTGATGTGCCTTAATAGTCTTTTTGACAGGAATAAAATGTGCCTGCTTGCTAAACCTGTCAACTATTGTCCATATTCCTGTATTCCCATGGATAGACTTGGGTAATCCAAAGATGAAATCCATGGATATACTCTCCCATGGTGATTTTGGAATAGGCAATGGATGGAGTAATCCAGGTTGCTTCCCTCTATCATACTTTGTCTTTTGGCATACTACACATTTTGAAACATACTCTTGTATGTCCACTTTCATGGTAGGCCAATAGAAATACGTCTCTACTCCTCGGAGAGTAGATTGAATACCTCTATGCCCTGCATATGGAGGAGCATGGGATTCATACATAACCTTCTCATGAAGGGAATGGGTAACACATAGCCTATTGCCGTGGAGAAGTAACCATCCTGCATGGTGAATGGTTCCTCTTTCTTCCCCAAAGCAAGGGCTGACATTATGTCTCTAAAGTCAGGGTCAGTAGCATACTCATCTATCACAGAGGATAGATCATTGTGAGTAGCTATAGACACCGCATTAACTTTTGGTCGTCGTGAAAGTGCATCGGCAACTTGATTGTGCTTACCAGCTATGTGAGCAATATGGAAATTAAATTGCGAAAGAAAATTTGCCCACCTCATTTGTTTGTTGGAAAATTTGGTTTGCGTCATGAAATACTTGAGACTTTGGTGGTCTGTTCGTAGGATAAATGGAGTCCCCAATAGGTAGTGCTTCCATGTATCTAGGGCATGTACAACAGCTAAAAGCTTTTTCTCATAAATGCCCAAGACTCGTTCATCACTATTGAGCCTTCGGCTCTCATATGCTATGGCATGCCCTTCTTGAAGCAAAACCGCTCCAAGGCAATCATCACATGCATCACATTGGACCTCAAATGGCTTTGAGAGATCCGGAAGCACGAGGACTAGTTGGGAAGTAAGCTTCTCTTTGAGTTTTTCAAAAGCATTTTGCTCCTTAGCAGTCCACACAAACATAACGTTCTTCTTTGTTAAGTCGTGAAGTGGTCCTGCTACTTGAGAGAATTTTGCTATGAAGCGTCTATAGTATGCACACATACCAATAAACACATACCAATAAAGCTTCTTAGCTCATGTAGATTCCTTGGGTTAGGCCATGATTTTATTACCTCTAACTTTGATGGATCCATACGAATACCATCGTGAGAGATAATATGACCTAGATATTGAATCTCTTGAAGGAAGAATTCACTTTTCTTTTGGTTGAGAAAAAGTTTGTTTTCCCTCAAGGCTTGAAAAATCACTTGGAGATGTTGCTTATGTTCCTCCAAAGATTTGGAGTAGATGATGATATCATCAAAGAACACTCCAGTGCATTTAGCAGGGAATGACGGTAGGCAAGAGGAAGAAGAAACATTTCGTAGGAGAAAGAATTAGTTCCTCACTTATCATACTCTTGTTGCTAGCATACATAATAGCATAGTAATGAAGAAGAAGGAGATGGAAAGCTTAAGCATTGAAGCATGGCTCTTGGTTGGATTTGCACTCCATAGCCAAGAGTGTTGGTGTAGGCTCTCAACCTCTAGTTGCTTGGAGAAGGAGAGGGAGCTCTTGCACTTTGCATAGTACACAATGAGAGTGCTTGTGAGTGTGTGTGGGTGAGTATACCCCCTAAGCACCCCCCTAGCTTGCTTGGGTCGACCCCCCCTTGTAGCTCATGCTTGAAGCTCACTGGACCCCTCCAGGCCTAGCCAATCACAAGCAGGAGCCATTACAAGCAACATGGGTAGCCTTGGGACAAGTGTCCCCCTTTCCCCTTTGAGAGAGAGGACTTGATAAATTCAAAATCAATTAGATAATTCAAGTAATTTATCATTGGACCCCTTTGAAGCCTAGCCAATAGGCTTCAAGCAACACATGAAGGTAACATGGGTAGGGACTTGACATGTGTCCTTGCTACCTCTTCAAGCTGGGGCTTCCCTTGTGAGTGTGAGTGTGTGTTCTCTCTGTCTAATACCTAGGAAAAGGGCTCGCCCCCCCTCTTGTAGGGATGCTTTTGACTTTAGGAGCTCAAGCACCTTAGTCATCAAGCATGACAAAGCACTTGAAGTAGGGGGTGTTCCCACAAGCATCTTAGGCAAGCTTCTCATGGCACCTCAAGCACCTTAATCATGCACCAAGTCAAGCACCTCAAGCATGGAGCCAGTCAAGCACCTCAAGAATCTTAATCAAGCACCTCAAGCATGACAAGCACCTCAAGCAGGACAAGCACCTCAAGCACGACAAGCACCTTGAGCTTGGGCCGGGTTCCCACCTCAAGCTCAACCCTAGCTTACCCAAGGTCAAAGGACTTTTACACACATTATTTGGAGGTCTTCAATGAAGCTAACCCTAAGGTCTTATGCTCCATTGGTTAGCCTTGCTCTTGATAGACCATCTCCCATTCGGGCCCCTTTACTATTGGCCCCGTGTTGAGATAGATCTATAAGCACATATCTATATCTTAACACTTGTTCCCGTTTATTCTCCCACATTAAGTGATCAATTTAATATAAGAAAATCATTTGGGTTGGTTAGATATTAGATTTTATGACAAACAGATTCAGGGCGATATCTCATGAGTCATGAGTGGTGGCATCTGCTTCTTCCTTAATGGGTGACATGCTCCATTGTTGCGTGTGCAGCTGCAAAGATTGAAGAAGGCTTGGTGGCGAGGCTGCCTCAGAAGCCGACAGCTTTTGGAAAATTTGCTTCAGGAGTCTCATTAAATTTTTGGATCCAAAAGTGGTTTCTTCCATATGCACAACCTACAATACTTTGATGTCGTTGCAGGTGATGATGACAATGATCATTATTGGATCACTCGACAAGATGTAGGATTACCCATTAACACTAGGTTGGTAACCTAACAGGACATAAAAGTGTCCTTTCAAGGTTTTGAAAAAAACCTCCAAAACCATAGTAGATCCACTCATTTTGTAAAATCCTTTCATGAGGTTATAGTTCAAGGCCTAGTACACATGGAGAAAATAAGAAACTTGTAAAATTTCTCATCTTTTGGTCACACCAAGCCTCCAAAGTTGATGGACCAGTGCATTTTCATCAAAACAATCATTTCTTACTTTTTGTTGCATAAAAATAAGATTAGGGATTTTTGTAGGACTTGAGATAAATTCCCTAGTTAACTTCAATGGGTTGGTGATCAAAACATATGATTGCTTCTCACTCACTATTTTTTGTTTTGCCAAAATAAATAGGTACAAAAAAGTTGAATTTTTACCATTCTGCAAACCTATCATCAAAGTTTCTATAGCCACGCTCAATACAAATAATATATACATGTTTTCTTAGTTCCATATTGTTCTTTATGTTCATAAGGATCCATGGAGCATGTCAAAAGAATAATACATCTCTTACCAAGGGGAATCTTGGGGACAAAGATGAAGTGCTAAATACAGCAAACATGAAAAAACTGGGTTCAACATTACGAGTTGTAGAATCCCATAGAAACTATTCAATATCTAGACAAATTTGATCCTTATGCTAGATATGGTTACTACCTACAAAATGCATGTAGTTGTCACAAAAAACTAACAGTATTGAAAAGGCTATACTTGATATACTAGAATGTTTCATTTTCTTCTATAATCGAAAAAATCAACCAGCGTTATGTACTATGCAAAATAGGGTATTAGGTTCCCCAAAACTCAAGGAATATTAGCTTTATGTTACAATATGTGACATAGAAAATAAAAAATGCATTTGGATATCATGAAATCCACCAAAAAAATCATAGAAGAGCTAAAATTGGCTAAAAAACAAGATTTGACAATTTTTGTAATTTGGTCATAACTCACAACTTTAATATTTATTTCTACCTAGAAGCATCAGGACATGTTGAGGACTACTAAAGATAGTTCTCTAGCATTATACACCTCACAAAAATGAATTCTAGAGTGGTATAGCTGCAAAAAGTTGAAAAAAGCCAAAAACAACACCCGTTTATTCACACAGTTTAGGTTGTGAAATGTTGTGCAAGGACAAGGTTAAAGATGAAATTGATATTCCAAAAAAATGTCGAGTTTTTTTCAGCTCTTGAGACAACTTTCTAGATAGATAGCACCTCAAAATCCATTTTGAAACTCTTGACATAATTCAAGGAAAATGGTCACTTAACAGGACATAAAAGTGTCCCATTACCAACCTAGTGTTAACGAGCGCCTAGATTTGGAAAATCTGCTTCAGTAGCTCTCAATAATTTTTTGGATCGAAAAGTGGTTGCTTCCATATGCACAACCTACAATACTTCGATGTCGTCGCAGGTGATGATGACGATGATCATTATTAGATCACCCGACAAGATGTAGGATTGCCCATTAACGAGGGCCTAGCTTGTGGGGGTTTGACGGCCTATAGCTACATCCAATCAATGATCGTCGACATGGCCTGTAGTAGGAGGCTAAGAGCACAGAGGTGCCTTTATCTTTGACTATAGAATAGGGGGACTTGGGTGTTTATACGCACAACATGTAGGTTCGACATTGTATCTCTCTACAACAATATATCGAGGTTAGGATTTGCATCCTTCGTCAGTGAGAGCGAAAGATTGTGATTTTTGCGACCCGATGATTGTGAGTGTGTGTGTGTGTGTGCATGAGAGAGAGAGAGAGAGAGAGAGGAGGGGGGGGGGGGGGGGGGGGGGGGGGGGGGGGGACCTCAGGACTAAAGAACGCAGGGTCTTGAATGAACGCAGGGTCAAAAGCAGAGGCGCGCGACATCGTCCGATTTTTAAAAAGTAAACTCGGACATCCTCACCTTAAACTCGGATAAGCATAAGTATATGTGAACATGCCTTCTTTTCAGTGAAATGCATACGCGCACCCGGTTAGAGCATGAGGCTGCCATAGCATCCATCTAAGTTTGAGTTTGGAGGCCGTCACCCTCTGCCAAAATTTTTGTCGTCGTCGGTTGTCCTCGAAATGCCCGCCCTCAATCCCTCGCCGTCGATCCCATGGCTCGCGGGGGGGGGGGGGGGGGGGGGGGGGGGATACCGGTGTTAGTTTATATATTGATGTGGGAAAGCAAATCAATTTATGGAGAAAGGACTATTGGAATAGAACAATGTGCTTCAAAAGATTTGGTTGACATGGATGGTAGGTGCTGTGCACTTTTGAAAGCTACACATCGAATCAATCAGCCTCCTACCTAGGGTAGGTTGTTTCTCTCCCGACTTAGAACTTAGAAGTTAGTGTCTTAAACTGATCTTTAGAGTGTTTCAATGAGACACCATATTCTCACCAAATCCAATCATAATGTGCAAACTTTTGTCTCCTTCATCAGTTATCCTCGAGATCTTCACAACCCATTGGCGACCATTGATCCCACTGCCCCGGGTCTTACTGATCCCGTGTAATTAGGTAGTGCTGAGGATTAGATACGACGTGGAGGATTAATAGCTCGACACAGAAGGCCATTACTCTACGTTAGCTGTGGAAGCATGTGACAATGCATTCCCAAAGCATCTTTAAAGTAGGAGAGAGGGTGGGCTAATTTGTTAGTATATTCAATAGCACACCAGATTCCCTGGAACTGACACCTACAATGCCAAGGTTGGAACTGACTCTTAAAAAAAGGGCGAGATTCGAATGCAGTCAGGTGCACAATCATGACTTTGAGATTATTCGTGCAACCGGTCCAACACCCGGCCAGTGCTGATGCGGATACCAAACGTCACATATAAAAAAATGTGAACTGGCGCAGCTCAGCAATCAGCTCTCCCTGCACGCATGGCATCCCTCCTCGCTTGTCGTCTGAAGCTTGCGCCCCTCCTCGCATATCGTCTGCAGCCTCATGCCCCATTGAGGGTGCCTCGCCTTGCCTCCCCGTCAGTCATCGGCTGCTTGCGAGGGGATCCTTGCCGATTCCTATTAATAAAATATTTCTAGGATTGGGTACCCATACTTACAAAATTTAATTTGCAGTACGATAAGAGCGTGTGTAAATTCGAAGCTGCGAAGCACGTCAAGTCTGCATGAACTCACAATTAGACAACACTCGCACTTCCTCTTCTGCTCAAGGGACGTGTTCCGCGGATCTGCGCAACTTTGATGGGCGAGGTGATGATACATGCGCGCCATAGCTACAAAGATTTCTACATCAATGGTCCCGCGATATTTGCTGCTGCAGGATCAGAGCTCCCTGCACGAGAACAAGAAGAGGAGACTTCGGCCTTATTTATAGCGAAAGCCTTGTGCCATCCATGAAAGCACTCGTACTTTGATATCTAACTAAAACCCTTTGATAGCATGTCTTTGAGATTGAGCGTTGCACAACCAGTTCCCTCCCATTACAGCTGTGGTTGCGTGCACAGCAGCGATATGATGCTTGAGAACCAGCTCGATGAGCCCCATGTGCATTCGCGTTCTTATATCTGGTTTTTGTACAAATGCACTCTCCCTGCATACACGAGTGAATAGTATATTCCCAATCTGCACCTGCAGCTTGATCATCAACACAATCGCCAACCTGCATATCGTGATGTGCATTGCCATGCATGCATTGTAAAGCAGCCCATTGATGCCGGCTATCGCTTCTCTGGTCGAATGCAACAGAGTTTAGACGAATCAGCTCATGTATCTTTGGAGTGTAGAAATTAGTGAGAGGGAGAGATTTTACATAGGGGCCGCGAGTACGCCATGGCCGTCAATACACAGAGACGCACTCACTGATTTGAATCGACATTATGTTTGTTCGTTTACATTTTTATAACAAAGCATTGACGTCCCTTCGTGCCTTCGTGCGTTCACATGCCGACGAGTATTAATTTCTTCACTCTCCCTTAATACGAACGTCCGCATAAGGATAAGTGAGAATCTTATGATTAGTGCACTTGTATATATGATTGTTTATTGTGCTTATGAAATTGTGCTACATTCAAAATGTGTTCGCCATAACTGCTAAGCATTAATATGTGTGTCTAACTAATGGTGTGGGTTCTTTGTTGGAATCTTGAAAGCTGCAACTCTTGTTTTGAAGTGATTTGTTGGTTCTTGATATTAGCACATGCTAATGCTTCAATTTGATGTCAAAGCATATTTGTGCTTTTCTCGAACATGTCTTCATCTTTCTCCCCTCAAGGAGAGAAGAGTTAAATGCAAAATAAGTAAAAGCTTTAGTAGCTTTACTAGATCAAG
The DNA here is from genome assembly GCF_014529385.1 of Adiantum capillus-veneris. NCBI lineage: Eukaryota > Viridiplantae > Streptophyta > Polypodiopsida > Polypodiales > Pteridaceae > Adiantum > Adiantum capillus-veneris. The sequence goes on along the minus strand of NC_140944.1, from coordinate 96,433,499 downwards.
TATAAAGTGTATTTTAAGTGAATTTGTATCAAACTTTTCAACAAAATAATGTAATTCATAGGATAACTTTACCCTTTTCTCTTGTTCAAATTTGTTACCTATTTTTGGTACATCCAATGTCTCAGCTTTGAATTTGGTTAATTTATCAAATCCACTTAATGTCGAGTGTGTGGAGAGTTATGTTGACTCCACTCTTAATGACCATGTGGGTGTTGCAGCTAGCTCAGAGGATGCGATCATCATTTGCGCATCTTGGCTTGCAATTTGACTCAAAGGATGCGATTTTGATTTGCGCATCTTGGCCTTTTATAGAGGCATGTGAGGTGTTCCTCCACCTTCAGAGTGTGCTCTTGTTATCACTCTGGGATCCCTCAATGGGATTTACTTGCGCTAAGCAATGGTTTCATTGTTTTCCATGCTTTGCATGCCATTCTTTTGGCTATCCATTTTTTTTCATCCGTTGTGGGAATACGGCCATTTTGGGCCTTTGACTAGTGCCCTCATTGGGCAATAAGTGATTGGTTGCTTTGGGCAGAGGCCTCTATAGACCATTTTAATGCCTCATTTGGCGGTTCAACAAACATCTTGGGAGCTTGTTTCTCTTGGTTGCATAGGCCATCTTCGGCATGAATATGATGCTTCATGGTTTGGGTTTCATAGATGATATCATGGATAAGTGAATCGTGAAGGAAATTTGATGGGTTAAGGTGAAGAGATTGGCTTAAAGATATATGCAAGTAGTGGGAGAAGTAGGATATGAGTGTGGAATAGAGATAATGGATAGTGAGAGTATGCAAGCGATAGAGGAGTGTGATGGGTATATCAACACTGGAAGGAACCAAAGATTGTTTCAATTTTAAAGTATCGTGAGGATCAGCTAAGGCTTTGTCATATGAATTAGCTAGGGTTTTCTCATAGAGACAAGATTTAGATGGCACCAAGTGAAGGTGGTTATGGCCTATTTTAGAGAATTGGTATGCAAACTAGTGACTTCCATCAAGAATGTTTTTGATCTAGATGGCAAGGATACTCCCATGAAGGTATTGATAAATTTTATAGGTCGTGGATCATGAAGCTCAGGTGAGGAGCATGATATGCAAAGCTCTTGACATGTTAAGATATCGCGCAAGGTAGAAGGGTGTTCATCTAGAATCATAGCATGACAGGCGTTTGCCGATACTTGATTATCATCCTCGCGTTCTATGAACAAGCATAAGTCTTCAACAAAATCTACAAAGGTTGACATGGTGAAAAGCATTGCTTGAAGAAACATTTTCTTCACATTGTGATTTTTTTTTCATTTCAAATTTAAGCTTAACAAGGCTTGGAATATTGGCTTGTATTGGAGGGCTGCGAATAGGCAGAGGCGGAGAAGCCGCAGAGGAGTTGAGCCAGAGCAACTTGTAGGAAAGTGAAGGCTTGATGGTTCGTGATCGATTGAACTAGTGGTGATTTAGGGCTTGCTATCAAAGGGCTAATGGCGCAAGGGATAAGGACTGCGGCCAAGACAGAGAGCGTACTGGGGAGGAATGGCAGAAGGCAAGGTGGTAGAATCGACTCGTAAGCAATACTGGCTATATTAGTGGTTTCAGAGGGTTGTAAAGGGAGATCGAGAGGAGATAGGAAAGGTTTTGAGGGCGGGTCCTAAGTAGGTGTTCAAAGAGCAAGCGGCCAAGATGATAAAGGTGATTCGGAGGGTCCGAAATGGAGCCAAGGCTTGGTGGTGTACAAAATGGCTATGTGAGGCTAGAGCAGAGTAAGCAATGTTTATGAAGTTGATTGCAGGCTTGTAGAGGGTCGAAGTGGAGGGCAAAAGGCTTGGTGATCAGATTATCGATCAAGTGGTGATTGCGAGCATGCAATGCAACAGGGAAAGGAGCCGTTTGATGGAAAATTTTGTGGGTAAGGGGTGGCTATCAGAGGGAAGGAGGATGCAATGTTTGGTTGGGGTAAGCGAACGCAAGTCGTGGACAGGATGATACAAATTGCTAAGTAAGGGCAATGAGTGAAAGCATGGAGATAAGCGTGGGCTCGCACAGGCGCTCCAGGAGGAGGCTATGATGATACCATGTAGAAATTAGTGAGAGGGACAGAGATAGAAGACTTATCTATTACACAGGGGCCGCGAGTACGCCATGTCCGTCAATACACAGAGACGCACTCATTGATTTGAATCGACGTTATATTATGTTCGTTCATTTACATTTTTATAACAAAGCATTGACGTCCCTTCGTGCGTTCACATGAGGACGAGTATTAATTTCTTCATGGATCTATGGGGCCTGGTGTACTGGAGGCTACTACAAGCATCAATGTGCCTGCTATCATGGATGCATATCCAACACTTGCTAGCCCCTGTTAGAATTGTGGCACGACATGACGGATGTCAGCACAATACAGTCGCAAGGAGGGATTGTGTGTGCTTCATCTGTGAATGTCTCCCATAGTCTCTTGATATTATAGAACCTGCGCCTTTGCAAGTAATACTATCTAGGTATTATCACCATGACGTGCTAGTTGCACTGCATACATGCATGAGGCATATTCTACACTAATCTTGTAGTGCCCTCATATTCTCTTTGACTTCTTAGTATTCTTGCTAGGATATGAAATGTGGAAAAGTCTTTGGTCATCATCATAGAGGGAGGTAATCTAATCTAGAGACGTAGCCCCTCGCGAAACAAATAGTGGAAGCGGTCTCATATCTCATAATACGTTGGGCGTCTACAGATGTAATGCTCCTCTGGACTTGGTTTTACGTGGCTTAGATGACACACCCTCTTAATTATCTGGGGACATAACATCAGGATTGGCTATGCAAAGGTAGGCTAATCATGAACACATATTCGCTATCACAAAAATGATGAGATGATGCATCTGCAATTATTCATGGTTCAAAGTGACACATTTAACAATTATTCTAGCAAAGTAGGCATGCTTTCCTAGCCTCCCACCCTCATATTTTTACACATCTTGATATTATAGATCCCTCACCTCTGCAAGCAATACTTTCTAGGGCCATCTAATAATTGAAATCAACTCACCAAAACAAACCATAAAACATATCCAAACGGCTTGGTAACTCATAACGTCATATGGTATGCCCCTTTGATAGCACTCCTACATGTGTAGGTAAAACTGATAATAGAGTGCTTAATAACTCGCATTCCCAAAGAGATAACGGAGACCTAAATTCATTTATCATCAAGTTTAATCAAGCTTTTCAATTGATTAAGTGGTTTTGCCCATCCAATGAATCTATATAGTAGTTCTCCAAGGAGCCTCGAGTCAAAAATTTTGGTTGTGTAGTGGGCAACAATCTATTTTTTTGACCATATCTCTTAGCTCGTGCGTGTTTTTCACATGACACATACGAGAGAAAATGTTCCAAATGATGTGTTTTATCTATGGTGTAAAGGGTTCGGGCTGATTGATAACGGTTTGTGATTTATGATCAAAATAGTGTTTCTACCGCTTCTATGACGTGAAACGAAAAGTGCTTTTTTATGCACGTTGGTACAGCTAAATGTTGTCAACGATAGAAATGGGAACAAGCGGGGCTATGTGGACGAGCAGATGCAGGCCCAGGTGATAGTGTAGCTGTGAAGTGCAGCTCCAGCCAAGGGCAGGTGAAAGTGTATGCTTGATGCGGCTTTTTTGGCCAGGGGTGTGCTGCCAGGCGCTAAATTGGATGGTGGCTCTATATGAATGAAGTGGTGGTTTTGCATGCCAGAGTGTGGCCCTTGGTGTGATTTCCGAGCAGGTCTAGACGGCTCATCAAACGGAGCCCGGATGAGAGAGATATGGTCGTTTGAAGTGGGGTGCGTTGCAGATCCTTGCCGGGGGAGGCAGGAGCAAGTGGATGGCGAGAGATGATGTGAGTGCATATGCGTGAAGTACTCGAGTTGTGGAGCATGCCGGTCTTCTCGGATCGAGAATCGGAGCTGTGGATGGAAAGTTAGGGGCCATAGAAGATTTGACAGGGGTCAGTTTTGAGGCGGATGGGCCGCATTGGGAAATGCACCAGCTGGTGTTTTTTTGGGCTTGCCAGGTGTATGGTGGGTAGTGTGCACTATGTGGAGCTAGTCAGAGTCGACGGCACTTGAATCAGAGCCCGAGGCATGGAGATATGCTTGGTCGAAGTGAGCAGTTCGTAGCGAACGTAGAAAATTAGATGCTTTTTTCTCATTTTGGAGTGCTCTGTTCGAGGTCAGTATAGGGACGGAAGGCGCCACTCGCATGTGAAGTTGAAGATTGGGATACCGGATTCTAGCCGAGATAAATGGCAAGTGCGTAGGCTGACGGAGCAGGTGGGGGCAGTCATTTCAGATTGGGGAGGATGTTTATGAGGTTTTTGAGGGTGAGTTTTGGGAGGCCAAGGGGTGTTGCTTTCAGGCTCGCCATGTGGCACCCTATTATCCCATAGGTGCAGTGCTGCCATCCGGTGGCGGACTATATAAGCAGGAAGTAAGAGAGCTCTTGGAGCTCGTGGCTATGGCGGTGAGCGTTGGCGGTGCTGTGTTGGCCGAATGCGGGGCTACGCGCGGCGCACAGGGGGTGATCCACGGCGGTTTTGGCCAAGGTTGGCGGCGCTGGCTACCTGTCCTATTGATGATGTGGCAGGGCCACGAAGGGGTGCGTTCCTGCATTGAAGTGGTCGAACTCTTTTGAGGGGAGAGTTTCCCGTGAGGAGCAACGACGGTGCCGTCGTTGCTCCCTAGGGGCTCATATGAGATAGAGAGGGTCTTCGGATAGTCAAAGTGGGGGACTTTGAAATTCCAAGTGTCGATGACAAGAGAAAAATGCTAAAATCAAGAGGAGGCCCTCACAAAAACGTTTTTTTGCATGGAGAAAGAGGTCTTTTTTTAGCTTTTTGTCTGCTCGCTTGTTTGGAGCCATGGAGAGCTCATGAGGAGTAGGAAGACTATGGAAACTTTGTGCCGGGGCTTGAGCGGGGCTCGCCCTTTCGTGTGTTTTGGTCCACGCTGGTTGCGGCGATGAGGATTGTACAGTTTTTTTGGTGTGCCTATGAAAGAGAAAGCTCCCATTGCAGTGGATTTTTTTTGCGTCGTCTCGCCCCCCTTTCTTCTGCTCTCTTCTACTCTCATGTGTGTGCGTGCAGGCGTGTCGGCAAGTGTGTGCCGCTCCGACAAATTGTCACAGACACAGAGAGAGAGAGAGAGAGAGAGAGAGAGAGAGAGAGAGAGAGAGAGAGAGTGTGGTGATTTAAGCATATGGGAGAGCGCAAAGTGGCTGCAGTGAAGCGTCTATGTCGTGTGGTGCTTTGAGTGGGTGCGCGCGCGTTGTAGCGGTGTGATTTTGGATCGGTTGGTCGATGGTGCGTTGATCGAAGTTGGGTTTTCACTGGATTGGGGTGCAGTGTGTGCCCTGGGCTATAGGAGGCAACCGTGTTGGCGCGTTGGACGTGCTCCCCATTCCCCTTCTCCAACGTCCATGACCATAACGTATCATGTGCATAAATCAACATATAAAACATGATGAAACAATCATGAGGCAACTTTGTATGTACTTGGTTAATCCATACATACACTTGTATGAAAAAAAAAATCACTGAGAGCGTGACTTCCGAGAAAAGCAATATATAGAGAGAGAGATGATGACTATGGAGTTTATGGTTTCTCACCGTGCTTTAGAATCCATCAGGGGTTGTCGAAAGGCTTCTTGCTTTGCCACAAGAGAGAGGTCACTACAAGAGGTACTTAATAGTGGCGACGCTCGTAGTGCGACGCTCAAACATGAAAAACCACAGCGTCACTATGGGTGTCGCTATGTTACTTGTAACATAGCGACCCTCATAGCGAGGCCTATAGCTACTCCGCTAGGGCTAAAGAAAATAACCGAGAGCGTCCAAAAACTAAGATCTCAGATATGAGTTTTTGACGCGCGCTCAATCAAACAAGATAACGTGCGCTATCCCTCTCTCTCTCTTTCTTCTCCACACACACACACACACACATTGTGTTTTTGAGAGAGAGAGAGAGAGAGAGAGAGAGAGAGAGAGAGAGAGAGAGAGAGAGAGAGAGAGAGAGAGAGAGAGATAGATAGAGAGAGAAAGAGCACAAGAATAAACAAAAAACGCACACACACATGCATAAACAAAGAATGCACACACACTTTGAGAGAGGAAGAGAGAGAGAGAGAGCATGCACAAACTGATAACGCACACACACATGCATAAACAAAGAATGCACACACACATTGAGAGGAAAAGAGAGAGAGAGAGAGAGAGAGAGAGAGAGAGAGAGAGAGAGAGAGAGAGACAGAGAGAGAAAGAGAAATATATAAAACAAAGAGAGAGAGAGAGAGAGAAGAAGAAGAAGGAGAAGAGAGTCTTAACATCGTAGGAAACTATCCCAAGAGACCTTAAAGATCTAGTCGGCAGGAGTTGAACTCAAGACCTGTTATTCATGGGGGAAATGGAATAAACAATCTATCACACTTTGGTGATAGAAAAGTCATACCATTTTTCTCCTTTTTTTCTTGGCGTGCACACACACCCACACACACACACACCCGAGAAGAAGAAAGTTTAATTTAACGTCGTAGAAAACTAATTAAAGAGTCCTAAAGATCTAGCCGACGAGGAGTTGAACTCAAGACCTGTTATTCAAGAGAAAAATGACATAACCAATCTACCACACTTGGGTGATAGAAAGGTTATACCATTTTTCTCTTTTTATTGGCACACACACACCCACACACACACACACACACACAAGAAGAAGAGAGTTTTAACGTTGTAGGAAACTATCCCAAAAGAAGTTAAAGATTAGGTTAGATGTAGACTTACGTTAAATTATATTTAGGTTTATTTAAGTTAAACTAAATTAGATTTAGGTTTATTTTTAGTTAGATTTATGTTTGATTAGATTTAGGTTTATTTACGTTAGATTTAGATTTACGTTATATTAAATTAGATTTAGGTTTATTTACGTTATTTACCTGTTATAGAAAGGTTATACCATTTTCTTCTTTTTATCGTTTAAGATAAGGTTAGATTTAGATTTTCGTGTAGGTGCAACTCAGAGAGCCGTCGACGCTTGTCAGAAATGGCGAGAAAATTTCCTGCGCTCACAGCCTCGACAGTCCATGCAGACCAGCAATTCCACCTGCATGTTCGAATGCTGCTACCATACAATAAGCTGTCATGATCAGCTAATGGAAGAGCAAATTGAGCCTATACAGAAATTAGTGATACAAGATGACGATTCCAAGGGTCACACACACACACACACACACCACATCTCGTCAAATCTAGAGTAAGAATTAAGTGCCTTGAGAAGACATCAGCTACATTGCAAGAATGGCGTACCTACATGCTACAAACAAAGATCTACTGTGAAAAGATGTTAAGATGCTGTGAAATGCTACAGCTAGAGAAGAGGCAAAGGGGTTTTTTCCACTACATGCAGTATCATGTAGACGTGGGTGTGTAGATTTCTTATACCCACAAATATAGGCATTGAACAATAAAGACGAGATTATAACCTGGTGGTTCTGATCTCCGTGCACCTCTAGACCGAGGTGTGCAGGGATTGGACATGCCTAGAGAATGTGAGGTAGTTTACAGTGTGAACAAAGAGAGAGAGAGAGAGAGAGAGAGAGAGAGAGAGAGAGAGAGAGAGATGAGACGAAGAATGCCAATATAAGATTAAATTTGTTGTCCAAGTTATAAGATTTTTACCCTCATTATGTGTAGTGACGAGGATGTGGGGCCGTCCAACCGAAACACCTATCTCTCAACGAGGATCTTATGTCCTTGTAATCATTGCAAGCATGATGTGGGACGGACAAGACGCGTTTCTTTGTAGCACATTCGCAAATTTGGTGACTTCAATCCATCTATAATAGATCAAGTTGTCGCCAATTATAACTCGTCGAACTCTGACGCTGACCAACAAGCAGCAATCTTGCAACCCAATATATTGTTCGGAGGCGCTTTGGTCAAGCAGCATATGTGAAGCTACAAGATGTAGCCTCTGAGAGCTCGGGGGATGATCATGCAAACCACATTCCCAATGAGGCAATGTTTGAGCTCGAGATGGATGAAATGAGCGAGACAATCATGGATTCAGAAAGGCTTATCTATGATGATATGAAAAGTGAAGCCGATATGCCATTGTATAATGGAGCACGTGTGTCTAGATTGAAAGTGCTCTTGGTTCTTCTCAACATGCAGGCAAAGTTTGGATGGAGTGACACTAGCGTCACAACGCTTTTCAGGTGATCTATTACAATTAGTTTACTTTAATAAAACTCTAAGTGTATAATGATCTGATAGATTTTTACACAATTGTACCGTATTTTTATGTTGTGTAGATTTCTCAAAGAGCACATACTACCAACTGATAATGTGATGCCAGATTCTCGAGAGGAAGCAAGAAAGATTTTGCAAATCTTGGGGATGGATTACAATTCGATCCACGCTTGTCCTAATGACTGCATTCTTTTCAGAGGGGAATACACATACATGGAGAAGTGTCCGAAATGTGATTCCGAAATATATCGAGTAGATCTCCACGGAACAAAAATTCCGCAAAAGGTTTTGTGACATTTTCCTCTACTTCCTCGCATCAAGTATTTCTTCAAATGTAAGTCCATGGCCGCCCTAGCATCATGGCATGAGGAGAATAAATCTTCGGATGGTGTGCTACGGATTCCTGCAGATTGTGCAGCCTGGAAACATATAGATGGAACATGGTCGGATTCTTCCAGGGAAGCTCGAAATTTGCGCTTAGGCCTGGCTATGGATGGCGTAGATCCATTTGGTCAAAGATCAACATCTTACAGTGTATGGCCCGTTGTCATCGTCAACTACAACATTCCCCCGTGGTTGACTACGAAGAAGGGGCACCTATGGCTAAGCTTGATTGTACCGGGGCGATATAAAGTGAAGAATATGAATGTGTATCTTCGTCCACTATTGGAAGAGCTACAACAATTGTGGATTGGCATAGAAGTGGTGGATATGAGCCGGCACACAAGTCGATGGAATTCTTTGATCAAAGGCATTCTAATGTGGACCATGCATGACTATCCCAGACTAACAGAATGCTCAGGTGATCTATTTACACTCCTCACTAAGACACTGTAAATCTTGGTTTTTTTAAAGCTGATCTATTATCATGTGCATACATGCAGGGCTTTGAACAAGCGGATACAGAGCATGTGTCACATATGGACCTAGACTGAATCCATGTACGGAGCCCTCATTGAAGAAGCAAATCTATGAAAGTCATCAAGCTTATCTTCCAGAGAATCATGTGTTACGTGATGGATTTTTGGGAAGAGAAGCCACCGAAGATGTCTGCACAAGCATGGTTAGAGCAGAAGAAGGTGTGATGACGGATTGCCCCTAGGGATGAAGAGACTATCTCTATGGTACGAGTTACTATACTGGCCGCGACTCATGATCAATCACTTTCTCGATCCAATGCACATATTCAAGAATGTGGGTAATCTACTATGGGACCATCTGACCGGCAAGAAAGATACTTTGGGAGCCAGAGGTGACCTTAGAAATGTGGATCGTACAGAGCAATATTGGCTGCAAATAGTGTTCTATGGATTGATAAAACTCCCTAAAGCACCATGGATTTTCACAGGAGCCCAAGAACGCAAAGTAAAAAAGACCATTCGATCTTTGCGGACCCCCACTCGCGTAATGCACTCGTTCCGAACGTGTTTTACTAAAGAAGGAAAGCTTACCGGTTTGAAGTCACACGACTCGCATAAAATGTGTCAGGTATGTTCATAGTGGAGTGTATCATAGTGGGAATTGTGTAACAAATTCGTGTGTGGACTTTAATATCATTGTTGCACGTGTTTTTCAGTTTATTTTACCGGTTTCCATTGAGGAATGTTTGTCTCTTGACATCTGTAACACAATCTATAAACTTGCAAAGTTGGTGCAATGGATCTCACAAAAAGAGATCAACATAGACTCCATACCATTCGCCAAACTAAACGCTGCGGAGGTTGTGTGCATGTTTGAGAAACATTTACCTACTACCATGCTAACCATTCAGGTGCATCTTCTTGTTCACATAGTTGATGAGGTGGAAATAGCTGGCACAGTACATTCCAGATGGATGTTCTTTTTAGAACGTTTCATGAAAACGCTCAAGGCACGTCCGGAGGGTAGCATGGCAGAAGGTTGGCTGGTATGAGAGTCCTTAGTGTACATTGGAGAGTGGGTAGACGGATTTGATAAAGCCCGGGATACGCTATGGCGAACCATAGATGATGAGCGTATATCTGGGATTTTCATGTGAAATCTCGGTATTGAGAAGAAGATGACGGAAGATCTAGAGGCTAAAATCAACCAATTTTGCATAATTCACAATCCAGTCATGCAGAAGTGGATTTCACAATATGAGGATACAAAGCAAGAGCGACAAAGGGCACAAATCGAGTGGAGACGGGAAAGACGACCACCGATGCACTATCCGACGGGTCTGGAGAGCCTATCAACATTCATGAGCTTAAGATGGTTGCATTGCATCATTGAGTCATTGTATTTATATGCGTCATTGCGTCATTGTATTTAATGGTCTTTGCGTCCACTCCATGTACGTATGCTCTAGGTATGTTCTCACAAGCAGAGACGATGAGCACCTCTCTCTCTGTATGTATCTCTCTCTCTCTCTTTCTCTATCTATCTATCTACTTGTCCATGTTTTCTACTCCATTCAGTCAATATTAAGTTTAAATGGTCGTGTGTTTAATGTAGGTATCTATGATGAGGAGTTTCTTTTTTCTTTGTCACCCCAACAGAGACAGTGGTACGTGGAGCGTCATCGTTCAGGTGCACCATCGCGAGTTCCTATTCCATCCGCATCTCCCTCTATTTCGGAGCATTCAGCATGCTCTGAAGCTTCGGTGTCGACGAGACTATCTTCACACTCGTCTAGGCGTTGGTGCTCTAGTGGTGGCGGTGGCGATTGTTGTGGGGATTCCGCCACCGATGCTTCGACACCGCCTCATGTTCAACAAGGCTCTTTACCCTCCCCTTCTTTGCCAGTTCCAACACCAGCCACGGCATCGCCATCTACACTACGTTTTACGCGGCTGACTGTCGTTCCCTGCAGCTACCCACCACTAGCTAGTGGTGTGTAGCTGCCGTTCCCTGCAGCTACACACCACTAGCTACTCCTCCAAGAGTCACTCTAGTGGACACTCCTCGCTTCGGGACTTAGACTCCAGTGGAGACACCTGGCATTCGTACCCGCATTGACACGCCGCTAGAGACCCCTGCCCGAACACCCAGGTTCATGCGTCAGCGGCGAGAGGGCTTGCCTTACTCCGTCCACTTCAGCGGCGGCATCATCTTAGATGATGAAGGCAAGAAGGTGATTTTGCGCATGCGCGGTCTTTGCTCTCAGGTGTTTAGACACTACATACTAAACACCTGGAGTGAAGTACCGAATGAATTAAAATACAAAGTCATCAGCATGCTTCATGACGAGTTTCCCGTTCCAACACGGGATGACTGCTTCAATGAAGATGTGCTGAAGGTTCGAATTCGCGAATACTGCAAGCATAAGCGTTTCGAAGTGCAAAAAGCAATCAAGCATGGGTGGAGCAGACCAGATTGGCTGGCCAAAGAAGATTGGAAGCATGCGAGAATCCAGACAAGTGGAAGCAACAAAAGGAGACAGCCAGAGCGCGAGTAGAGGCAGGGAGCTCGCACCACTTGGGGAGCGGAGGGTGGGCATCATTTGAAGCCAATTTTGTAAGTGTTTTCGCATCTATGTTTGATAGTTTAGGGTTTATGGGATTTTAAATCCTAGCATAATGGATTCTTTGTATGTTTTGACAGTGATCGTTTATAGGACACGATCCCACACCGTACGAGCGTCACTACGTAGGCAGGATGGGCTTAAACGCCCTTATAGACATCCTGAGTTCTCACGACGGCATGGTTAGTATTAGGGTTTATTTTTTTCTATTTATTGTATTGTCATTAGGGGAATTTTGAGGTCATTTTTGTGCCTTTTAGCGTGTAGAGAGAGAGTGGTCTCAACCAATGGTTGAAGAGCTTCCGTTACGGAACCTCTATTTTTGAAAACTCACAAAAAAAGCAAATAGTCTATCTTTACCGCAACTTTGAGTTGGTAAATAGCAATGTAAACAAGTAAAAGTGCAAAGGCATTTAATAGCTGTCGCTTTTAGAAAGACGTACTTCTCATATTATATTGTTTTCATTTTGCACGTTGCCATCATAAAACAACGTTTGGATTATATCTCATGATCTTTTCCAGTTTTGAACCATTTTTTGCACATTCTGCTTATTCTTCTCTTGAACTCAGACTAGACTTCTCTGCTCATTTCTTTTTTCACCATGGAATCTTCATCACGATCAAAACGACCAAGAACTTCCATTGAAGCCATTATCACTTACAACACGACTGATCAAAATGGACAGAGTAGAATTTCTATATTCATGCCCATTGTAGTTTCTATAGACTTGTTCTCTAATGCTGAAGTTAGAAAATCTAGAACAATGTTTTCAGTGAAGACTAATTTAGACTCAACAAATGTACTTGAATTTGTGGATGAGGGTTGGAACACCAAAAAAGTGAATGGAATCACTTGTTATGTGCAAGCTGGCTCAATTGCTTGCAAATACATGATAGGGACACAGAACTTCGTTATGTCATTTTATTACTGAAGATGGCACTATGTTGGTGGTCAGCTAACTCCACTTGATCAAGACATGGAGGACTTCATTGACAGCCCAATAGAAGACATTGATATATGGGTAAACAATGAGCATCTGTCAATTGTAAAGATAAGAGGCATGTGTAGCTTACCACTATTGAGATTGGACCTGCAAAATGATGAAATTGAACTGCCCACAACATTCTGCTTTCAAGTAAATGGTAGAAAGGTAACTATTATGCCTAAAAGTCTCTTGTTCTCTTATTGGTTCTTTATTTAACTTTGACTGTTTTTGTAGGTATCAAAAAGGAATGAAAACAGGCTACAGTGCAAGGACATCTTGGATGGCATTGTACATTTGGTGCCTTAAACATCCTTCAAGGCAATTTTGTAACACATGCCCTGTGAGGATCTTATTTTGTATCACATGACCTACAAGGATCTTATTTTGTATCACATGATTTAAAAGGATCTTTATTTTGTTATTGAAATGCAACTTTTTCAAACATCCAATGATTTGATTTTGTAACAGAGTCTTAAAACAAGTATTCAATTTCAAATATTTGCACTTACATACAAGGGTCCATACAAGGGCCAATTGGTTACAAGTGGGCTATAGAATAGACAATTGGATACAATAGAGAACTGAGAAGCTTGATACAAGTGGGCTACAATAAGCTAGAATAGTTTTTTGGCAGGAGTTTTCCTGTCCCTAGGGGACTTCCTTAATGGGGTTGGTGCTTTTGCAGGAGATTTTCTTTTTGAAGTGGGCTCTTTTGTCCTGGGAGATTTTCTTTTTGAAGTGGGCTTGACTGGAGGGCTTGAAGGCTGCTTCCTCTTTCTCTTATCATCCATCTCTTCACTTGCCTTTTCGTGCTCACCACTCTCTTCTTCATCTTCCAGCTTTGCTTTCCCCTTCTCTTCAACATCATCATCTTCAAATACCTCTTGCAGTTCTCCATTTGCTTCAGTCATATACTTGATAATCCTTGCTCTTGTCAACCATAGCACTCTCTGTTGATCTATACAAGGCAATAGAAAGCAAGTTTTAGGAACAATAAAATGAGAAAAAATACAGCTGGCAAATATGAAATATGCTATACTTCTATATCCTGATTGTCATTGCAGTATATGAAGTCCAAGAGGAGCTTGGCATTTGTCAATACCCTCCATCCACATGAATGGCTTTCAGGCTGGATTGGAACCTGCAATTCATTACATGTATTTTTGGGAAAAAATCTTTGAGGATAATCCATTGAAGTGAACAAAGCATAAAGAATTCCAACCTTCACCACTACAAAATGGATGTCATTCAGCATCTATAAATCTTATAGTAGCACTATCCAAAATTCTTTATAAATGAGGTTCTGCTTTACTAAAAGTATGTGCTTATGGTTTACAAAATGTGTCTGCTGCTATACTTACAATTTTGCTTGACCATGTATACCAGCAAGAGAATTGACAAAGTAGCATTTTCTTTTCACAATATCAATTGCAATTAAACTCCAATGTGAGCTATAAAAACAAGCCTCAGTTAGCCTTCTAACGTGAATTAGCAAATTCTCTTCACAAGGTGTAGGTAGAAAACTTACCTCTCATGATAAGAAATCAAGAAAAATTCACAGATTTCCAAGTCCACATGAGTCAACCACTTTGTGAGCTCTCTAATGTTTGTCTCTGTCCTGAGAAATTGGGAGATAGCAGGGTCTAAAATCTCCACCTTTTGTTGAAGGTCTGGCTCATATGAATGCATCATTAACCTGGTAAAGATTTCTTGTTATATAAAGAGTTCTTGCTATAAACAAAAATACAGAGGAAAACAAAAACAACCTAAGGCATGTGATAAGGAGTGGAGAATTCATCTCCTTGGTCCAGTCCTTGAGAATTTCCAAGGTCTCAGAGTCAAGTGAATTGTAATCCTCCCTAGGATCCTCCCCACTGAATAGAGTGACAACAAAACCAGTAGGATTGACACTCCTCAAGAGGGGCACTGGCTGAGGTTCCAACAGGTCAAGCTCCTTTATCTCTGCAATTTCCTTGTGTTACTTGGCTCTCTTTTTCCTTTCCTTTTCCTCTTCTTCAGTAATATAAAAAACTCATACTTCAGGCTCCTTGGGCTTCCTCCATGGAGGAATGTTGAGAATATTGAATGCCTTTATATCATGCATAGGGACAGGCTCCAAAATTTTTGAAAACCTGTATGTCAGCCTCCTAAGAGTGATCATGTCTTTGTCCATCAGAGTAACCCTATGGGCATGAGCTGCACAAATATAGGCATCTTGGAAAATCTCAATCATAAAGTCCTCAGAAGCCTCCTGGATACATGCCAATGCAGTACTAGTCCACCTCATGGAAATCTTATACTCCTCTACAAGTTGTCTGCACAGTCTCTGGAAGGGCAGTTTGGGAATTGCAAGATTGATGGCCTTTATGGCCTTCCTTATCTCTCTTAGACATTTGACCCCCTGCTTGAACTTTCTCTTTGTAAGGAGAGGCTTAAGCTGCACAGGCTTGGAAGCTTTCCTCTGATGTGTATCTTTCCTTTTGCTTGTTTTAGGGTCGGGTAGAGAAGAATCCTTCCTCTGAGATTTGGTCTTCTTTGTGCCAGCAGAGGTTGGTTTGCCAGGATCGTTAGAAGTGGATGGTTGGTTTGGTAAAGTACTAGCTGAAGCTTTGCTAGGCTTAGGAATCTCTTCTTCATCTTTGGATAGAGGCTCATCAACTTTCCTTGCAATCTTCTTGGTCCTTGCCATCTTCAAAAGGAATAGGAATGATTGTTGCACAACAAACAACAAACATTAGTAACAAACAACAAACATTTTTTTCCTATTATGACACCCCATGCGGGATAACCATAGCATTGGAAGCTTCCACCTTCCAAGCGGCTTGCGACCGAGTGACACCCCGTAGGCGAAATATCAAAGCGAGGAAAAAGTTCACACATACAAAGATCGCGCACGGGGTGACGATTGTTCTTCTTGGTCCTTGCCATCTTCAAAAGGAATAGGAATGATTGCTGCACAACAAACAACAAACATTAGTAACAAACAACAAACATTTTTTTCCTATTATGACACCCCGTGCGGGATAACCATAGCATTGGAAGTTTTCACCTTCCAAGCGGCTCGCGACCGAGTGACTCCCCGTAGGCGAAATAGCAAAGCGAGGAAAAAGTTCACACATACAAAGATCGCGCACGGGATGACGGGGTGACAATTGTTCCAAGTGCGGGTAAAATTGGGTTGTGAAAGCGCCGCAAGAATCGGATAATAGCGTAGCAAGAATCGGGAAAAATTGGGCAAGAATGTGCTCGATTTGAGTGCTTCTCGAGCTTGTATAGGGCGCTATGCGCAACTCCCTAGGTGCACAACTCCCTAGGCGCATACTAGCCGTTGGGCACAAACTTAGAGGCGGAACCGCTTGGCACACCCCCGAGGCGGCGTTTTTGGCCATATAAACAACCTACCCAACCCACTTTTCCGCTCATTGTCCTTCACAAGGCTAGAAATAAAGCCTCCAAGCGACACCCCGTGCGCGAATTTTGAAGGTGTCGACCGCTTACCCAGTGACACGCCGTAAGCGAATTTATTGAGTGCCAACTCTCTCCTCACCCTCACAGCTCGCATAGCAAGTGACACAATTTGTTGTAATTCTTTCTTGCTTGCTTAGATTTACAACTTGCATACTTGTTTGTAAACAATTATTAGTTTTTTGCATTATTAAGGAAGGGTAGTTTATTGATATATTTTAGTCATAGAAGAAATATATTTCTTAATGTCATGTCTACTTCTTAATGTCTTGATGGACTTCTCTTTTCTCTTTCTCAGAAATTTGTGGATTGTCCTAATGGATAAAGAGGATATGCAAGAGACCACTGATGAGAGGCTGATGTCTTTTCTTTACAAAGTTAATGAGCTTGCAAGATTTCAAAGTGTCAAAGAGATTTTTAATGATGCCTTTGAGCTTCAACTACTTGTGGATGGCTTCTCCACACAAATTAGTGAATTGATAGAGATATATACAGCATTGACCAAAGATCACAGGCTTGATAATCTTGTTCATTTTCTTGATATATGCAAAGCAGGTAGCTTGGCAAGGACAGGTATTGCAAAGAAGTGTTCAAGCCTTCATCCAGACTGGAAAAAGATCATAAAGCCTTGCAAATTTCATGGTAATATGCATTGCCAGTTGGTAGAGTATGACCTTGGACTTATCATTTTCTTCAGTGTACTCCCAACACCATAGGGCAAACAGATTCCAAAGCAGAGTTCTCAGGCTGAGGAGGACCAGGAGGAAGAGGAGGAAGAGGAGAGGGTGATGGAGTTCCATGAAGAGGAAGAGAAACTACAAAGCATTGAGATGCTGGACATTGCAAAATTTAAAGCAGAAAACATCACTAAAGTGGAGAATGTTGACATTGAGGATGAAGATGTTGATCCTTTGCATTGCACAACAACATTTTCCACATACAAAGCTAACAAAAAGGAATATGTTTTGCTGAATGACATTCAGCATCTTTTTGATCTAAGGGAAGTTTTGGCTGAGTGGGGATGTAATGACATAGGATTCATTGATTACTCTTCTTGCCCCTTAGCAGTCTTGGACACAGAGGCAGAAAATTTTATTGACAGCTCAAGTGTTGGAAAGCTTGTGCAGGACATTGTTCTGAGATATGAGCAACAGGGTGTGCGTTTTGAAGAAGAGTTCAATGAGATCCAAAAAAGGCTTAAAATAGAGCATATGGGAGAGGAAAAGACTAGAGATTATGAAGTAAGGGCAACTAGATCCATTGATATATGGGAACCTGCCTTTTTTGAGGAGGATGAGTCTCCTAAGGTATGTTTATGACCATTTTGCTTTGTCTAATTAATGTGCCAAACAATTAACCAAGACATATTTTTGCAGATTGAAATACTGGACACAGACAAATTCCTTGGCAGGGGGAAGGGTTCCAGACCATTAAATTTAGGAAGGAACCAGAGCTTGGGACACTTTATTGGGAAGCTCAACAAAGAGACTGTCATTATATTCCATAACAAGTTTACAAGAGAACCATTGCTGCCAATGCTTGCAATTAAAGCACTTGCAAAGGTTGTTGGTTCATATCAGCTTCCTCCAGGTTATCCTCCAGGTTAGAGAAGTTAATATTGGTGGAAAAGGAGGAAGCCATCAGAATTTTTGGATTCTTCCCTGGACTTATTGGTTCTAGAGCCGGTTATTTTGCCACAATGGCATCCTATGTGCTTGCCCACAACCTATGGGACCTCATTTCTTGATGTACCTTCAAGACCATGATCTTTGATGGCATTGTGGAGAGCTTTCCACTGGTTATACTTCACATTGGATGAACCCTTCTTGGCATTTACCTTTCCTAGTTTGCCATGAAACCCTAGGAAAGCTTTGGCCTTCACACCACCAACAAAGACCTTTCTAGGCACATTGTTTCCATTTGAAGATCTCTTCAGGTCTGTCTCAATCTTAATCTTATTGATAAAACCCTTTCAATACATTTCATTGCAGCATCTCTAGCTGCTTTTCGCTGTAACTTCCAGGCAAACCCCACATACAGATGTACAATTTTCTCCACAATTCTGCAAAGAGCATGCAGAGTGCATATGTGGACATTAGCAAGTGGAATATTTAAAATTGCTTTGAAGTTTGGATCTTGAGTATGCCTATTGGGTGCTTTGTTCCAATTTGCAGGATTACATTCTTTTGTTGATGCCATACAATACAGACAAGGGCTCTTTGCCATAGCTCCTTTGGAGACATTGTACATACATTTAAGGGTTTTAAGGTCTCCTCCCATGTGCCATTCCACCCTGTAACTTCCAAACCTTCAACTTCAAGCTCTTCCCCTAATTCTTGTGCATTAATGACTTCGGGTATTGTACGTTGTTTGATGGAAAACCCGATCCAGAACATCAAAGTCTTCACTCTCTACTTCAAAAGCACCTAGCCACCAGACATTCTTCTCCGATTGCATGCTGAAGTACTTGGTATCCTTCGGTTTCAATGCTCTGTTCATTAAAGTTATGGAAATCCTCTCAATTTTTTTGTTCTTAACAATCTCGCATTCATCAAGCTTTATCACAAAACTGAAATCACCATTTGCTTCTGTATGCTCCAGCTCATAGAATCTGATCATTTCATTCTGAAGTGTCTTCAAGTCAAGGAAAATATTATTGAGCTGGTCAAATTGAAGATCCCTCTTTTTACCATGATAGGTACCATGAATGTGGTGAGGCTCACCCAACATCTCCATTATCCTCTCATTGATCTTTTTCCTTGCCTGCTGCACAATGGATGGCTTTGGAAGCAAAGAGGACCTGACTTTACATTGCTTTAACCTTGAGTTCACATTTCTAAACTAACCATCTCTGCTAATGCCTACCTTATCCATAGTATATTGCACATCCTCTTTGTCCAAGAAAGAGCTCTACAAAAATCCCTCAATGCACTGCTCCTTTGCCTTGTTAAACTTCTTCTCTGTGAAAATCTTTTTGGCAACCTTGGGAGGTAAAACATCACAATAATGTTTAGCTGCCATTTCCATGTTTGATGCAAAGTTTGGTTGTAGCAAAGTCCTAAATCAAAAGATACAAAATTAACTGATTATTGATCTTGTCCAAATGACACCAACAAAATAAACAAACAGTGATCAACTAAATTAAATCATTTAATAAAGAACAGCTGCAATAGGGTCTTAATAACAACCTAACAAAAAGATTAACAACCTAACAAAGAAAAGTAACCTACGCATATTAACAAAGAAAAGTAACCTAAGCATATTAACAAAGAACAGTAGCAACTTAACAATATAAAATAAGCATATATACCTTGCTGCTCTGATTCTCCTGCTGCAACCTCCTCCACCACGTCTCAAGGCTTCAATGTTCTTTGACTTCTTTTCTCTTTGTCTGTTTCCTAACATTGTATTCTTTCTTCTAGCTTGTTTGAGCTGAGTTTGTAGCTTTTCGTTGCTCTCTTTACATTCCTCAAGCTGTTGTTTAAGAGTATTTATCATTTGTTTGGCCAAATGATCTTCTAACTTAAGAATATCTCTCTCTACCGCAAGACTCTGTGTATAACCCAGCAACCCTCTTTGACCATCACCCACAAATTTGATCAAAGATGAACAATTTGATAATGGGGGAGTGCTCTTTGTCATTGGGTCCACTGGATACAATCTTCCATCAGTCCAGAGATCAATGTGTTTTTTTTAATCTTGCCGCATTGCTTCAAATATGGACGAGGACACCTCTGCACATTTGTTTCTCTTGCGCACTGGACAATATTCTTCATTTAGCTCAATGTGTAGATGGTATAAGCTTCTCTTCTCCATGGAAGTCTATTAACAGTATTTGTTAGAGATAGTACTATAGAGAAAAGCTCTGCAGATACGAGGAAGAAGACGACACAGAATTTTGGGCCAGAACTGACGTTTTCGTTAGTTTTGGAGGGAGTATTTTTTAGAATACTAAAGATCCTAGAAAGATTTGACAATGACATGTTTCCGCGGAGGTAAAAAGGACGCAAACTCACCTTTTTACAAACATTTCACTATTTTTTAAATAAAGTATATATTCTCTCTCTACATATTCTTACAGGGCACAAAAGTGACCTCAAAATTCCCCTAATGTTTATAAAGGTCGCTATATGTTTATACTTACAAAAAGCTATCTTATTGTTTTTTTTTGCAGAATCCGACAGACACGCCGCTTGGACGCGATGAGACGTCTGATTAGACGACATCAATTTAGCCATAGCTAGATAGCATTAGTTTTATTTTGTCATAGCTTATGTATCATGAGACGACTTTTAGACGTCTTTTTGAAAACCCTGTATATTTTTTAAATAATGACAATGGTTTGTAACTATTATATTTGCAAAGATTAACAATCAAGTGATTTTGCATATTTGTACAATTGTCATTGATTTACTTTCATCAATTCACGCTTGTTAGTTTTGTATCTTTATTTTGCAAACAATACGTACTATGGATGATGGAGTGAATGATTATATTTTCGTGTGGGTGACTATTTTGGGTCTATATTTACCTTTGCACCTTTTTTCAAAGGTAAATAGACAAATGAAACATTCAATATGGTTGATGGGTTGAATTTTTTTTTTCAAAGGTAAATAGACAAATGAAACATTCAATATGGTTGATGGGTTGAATGCCCTGCCACCAAAAAAATTTCCTCTCGGACGTCGCTATGATCGTCGCTATATAAGGCTCTGCAGCGTCGCTATAGGAATCGCTATATAGCAACATTTATAGCGACGCTTATAGCGACTATCATAGCGACATCCTCGTATCGACGCTCATAGCAGCCCGGAGGGTTATAAAAACCCAGTGTATTTCCGTCGCTAAAAGCGTCACAAGAGCACACAACCTCTTGTAGTGGTGATGAGAGCTACGTAGAGGTATCCGCCACGAAAACTTCCGGAGAGCGCTGGAGAGGGGGAATGGGGAACACACCCGACACACACGCAATTGTCCCTATATAGCTTAGGGTATTCACATCACCCCTGTCCTCTCGAAAACACCTTCAAAAAAGACGATTCACACTAGCAGGGCCTCACCTGCACTTCGCCCAACGCACATACACTTTGCACAATC
Source organism: Adiantum capillus-veneris (assembly GCF_014529385.1). Lineage (NCBI taxonomy): Eukaryota > Viridiplantae > Streptophyta > Polypodiopsida > Polypodiales > Pteridaceae > Adiantum > Adiantum capillus-veneris. The sequence goes on along the minus strand of NC_140944.1, from coordinate 96,412,189 downwards.
CTCAGACAGCGATCACACCAATCTTGCCCGCTTCCAATCCTTCCACATCTCGCCACCTCTCTCTCTTTCTCTCTCACACACACAGGGGGCCCAGGGGGACGCACTCGCTCACACACACTGGCACCACACACCATGGAGACGAGCAAAGAAGAAAGGGGGGAAGGGGGGAAAGACGACGCCAAAAACCGGCAATGATAACTTCTCTTTCAAAGAAAAAATCCATGTACAAGATCCGTACAGCCTGCTCTAGGCTGCACCATGGCCATCACTGATTCGTACTGAGGGGCATACACCTCCCTCGCCACTCGACTCTCATCGGTACTCACCTCGACGAGAAAACTCACTCTGGCTTCGGTTCGACAACATCTTTTTCTCGTGGTAGCCTTCGCTGGCTGCCTCTCTACAGAGCTCTTGCTCTTTAAAGCCGCTTCACGAACAACGCCTTGAATGTCGACCTCGATCACCGAGCACACAAAGATTTTCTTCTTCTTATTTTTTCAATTATCCTTCCTTCTTCTGTAAGGAAAAAACCCCTGCTCGAAAACGATGCCCCCTTTTTTTTTCTTCCTCTTCTTTTTTTAAAGGCAAAGAAAAAAAAGATTCTTTTTTTGGTAGTAGCGCTCGCGCCACTGCCTCTTGGAGGTATCTTTTTGTTTTCGTTTCTCACTTCTTTCTTTTTTTGCTTTTGAAGCTCATTCCACCAAAGTTAAGTTTTTTTTTTTTTTTTGGCAATTATAGCCAAGGAGGCTTTTAGGCATGTGCTCTCCACACTGTCGATGCTCACTGCTTACAACACAACCCGGGCTTGCCATACGAATTTTCCAGCTATGCTGCATGGGAGATCCATTTGCCGGCCCCAAAATCCTCGCGCTTCCCCAGCATTCCGTACCATGGCCTCCGAAAACAGGTCCAAAGACGGGGAAAACCACCCGATTCTTTTTCGCCATCATCGCCTGTCAACTTGAACTGGGCCCGTCTCGATGTCCATAACTCTGATTAGCAAGCTGCCAATTTCAGTGGACTTCCCACATCCCATGCGAGCTCAAGAAAACTTCAGTGTGCGCACTTACCGACGTGGCCTAGTGAGCATGTATCCGACCCAGCGACCAATATTCCACAGGCCATAACTTGCACATTTGAGCTCCGAATGGCAAACCGAAAAGACCGGCATGCTCCACAGCTTGAGCTTTACACATGTATCCACTGATCCTAGTTTCGGCCGCATGTCTGTATCTTCCTTGTTTGTCAAGATATGCAAAGCCTTCTAACTTCGGACGGGGCATATCTTTCCCACCGTGGCCCCGTTTGACGGGCCGTCTAGACGGGCTTCTAGAGCACCACGAACACATCATTCTAGAACACATTCCTGCACTTTAGACACCTTGACCTGCCATCTCAATTATCCCAATTTGGAGGCCCCCCCTGGCCTAAAATACCACTTTAAGCATACATTTCCACATCCACTCTCCTGCCCAGGGTCTTCATACCTGCTTTAGCCCTTTGCCATGCGCATGCTAGCACCGTTTGCACTGCATAGCACACTTCCCAACGCAGAACATCTTTGGTTGCACCATCATTGCCCACCCCCTTGTTGAACATTCATGTTCAACCACAAACAGGCTTATTGCACTAAAAAATTGCCACACTGAAACAAACTCTCTGCACATCACAAAACCACCTAACATATGTACAAAAGGTGGCATCTGCTACCTGATGCCTATGTTCATGCGGGTCGCCTAACCCCCTGCTTTACCTGCCATCATCCACCTCGATCAAACACCTGGCATTGATCCCTTCCATCCACCTTCCACAACCTCCCATGGTGTTTCATTCTAGCGTATAGCTAATCATCCACATAATTTTCCCTCGGCATGCTTCCAATGCTCCTAGCATTCATAGGCATATTGTCCACTTCCAAAAAAACAGCATCAAAAGAATCACCGCTTCCATCAGACATATCATCATTCACACGAAACATACCATGCCCTCCCTCCCAACCATATAACGCAAGATCCTCCTCAAGCAAATCTTGTACCTGCTCAACAGCCCACTGCATAGCCGTATTTATCAGCATCCCTTTCAAACACCATACGCGAACTTCCTTTGAAAGTTGGAACAAGTCCACACCCTTGGACTCTTCTTCATGCTCAAAAGAACCACTCCGCTTAGCGGCCAACTCTTGCAACATAGGCACCCCGGTCCCCGTCACTTCCATACTCACCTCCATACTTGCCTGTGTCGGCACCACCATAGCAGTAGACTTTTGCCCTCCAAAAGGAACTCCTAGCTGTAGAGGGACAGACCCTTGTATCACCTGCATTCTAGTCAAAGATTTCCCTACAAGCACCTGTGTCTCTTCATCCATCTCACCCATCGGGTCATCAAACCCCCAATCAACCTCATCATCCAAGCATACCTGCTCAAAAGAACCCGTATCCAAGGCATCTCTCGTGCAATCCATGGCTAGCTAGAGCTTCTCTTCTTCTTTATGAGAGTCCAATATCTCTTGCATGCCATCTTCTTCAACCTGTTCTTCTTCCTCAGCCACAACAACTCTCTCTTTCTTGGGAAACCCTTGTATCTGTTGTATAATCAAAGCACCTTCCACAGCTACCTTGATGAGCATCATGGTTAGCATGGTGCCACACAACACCCTCACCTGCATGTCTCCATTTCCAATCTCTGATGCTATCACCTGCTCATCCTTTATAGTGGCAACCACCACATCCTTATACATATACGAAGGTAACTTTACCTTTACCAACATAGACCCTTCGGATTCTGTCTCCTAGTTTGTTTCTCTATCCTCCTCACTCGTTTCCCAAAAGTTCAAGCTTGTAGTCTCATCATTTTCACCATAGGCCGATTCGGTATCATCATCATCATCCTCTAGCTGCTGACCATCGTCATACCCACTTACTTCATCCAACCCCAAGCTCTTGGCACCTACCATTTGGCCACGATCTGTTACCCTTTCATACAAGAACTCCACGAGAATAGGCTCTACCTCTTCAAGTTGCACTGGACACTTGGCATCTTCTAACTCCTCTACACATAGGCTCTCTTAAACAAAAGGATCATCTTCGCGGACAAGCTCCTCCACAATCAGCATAGACGCTTCACCAACAAGTAATTCCCAAGGAACGTAGTCAATCATAGGTCTTACCCTAACAGGCTTTACACTTTGCATCACTGGCACCATCCTTGATGGGAACATAAAACAAACTACCGCTTCAACAGGCACACAAACTGCAGGATTTAACAAGCCTAACTCCAGCTTTCTTTTCATTTTCCCGCTCTTCACCCGGGCAACTTTGACTACCTCAGCATAAGTCTTTGTCTCTTCATCATCCACTTTATCTCGAACTCGAGCACAAGCAAGCTAGGAATTTCTCCAACTTAAAACTATCCGCATTGACCACTTGGGTGGCAGCAACCGGATCACTCCAACAAGCTTTGAACTTATCAACAAAAGCATCAAAATTTCCACTTACTTCTTGTCACAACCCTTTAATCTTTGCATCCGCTTTAGCACCTGACACCACTTTGTGAAACTTGCAGAGAAACCGCTCTCGAAAACTAACCCAATCCTGCTTATTTTCATCTTCTAAACCATCAAACCAAGCCTTTGCTTTACCTCACAACACCAACGAAACTGTCTCCAGCTTTTCTTCATCACTGCACATTTGCAATGAGAGCATAAATAACTCAAAATCCGCCAGCCACTCATCCGCATCTTCTTCACCATTGAAAATTGGGCCAACACTCTACCACATTTTTGCTTATAAACACATCACCAGGGAGCAATCGATGTGCTCCTTCGTGGGGGCACCAGAAGATGGAGAGGGGGAATGGGAACACACCTGACACACACGCTGTCGAGAAGTTTGCGGTCTTGCCAGGAAAGCACCGGGCTTATGGCTGTGAGAGTTTGTGAGAGAACTCAACAAAAACTATATGAAGGAGTTAAACCATAGATGCCATGAAGACTAGGGTTTGGAAAGAAGTGCAACCAAAGAAGACTCACTCTTTGTCTCTTGCATTCACACACACAAAGGAAGAACGCAAAAGAGAATGTCAAAACAATACGAATATGAAAACATCAAGGCTATGGTCATATCGTATCATGGGTAATATGAAAGGGTTAATGGATGAGTTAATGGCATTCAATCTTGGCTGACCAAATAGGCTACGAATTGTTCTTTGGAATTGTAGTTTTGTGCTTACCATAATATATATATTTTGTCTAGTGATTGGGATTAATTGTGTGTACAAATCCTCTTGGTTCATAGCAAGATAACTACGCTTACATCAAAAGAAAAATTATAGTCTATGAGAGGTAGTATGATGGGATCCGGTGATAGAAGTATTTCATTGAGCCTTTCAGGGCCGAAGAGAAACACTATACGTTGTTGAAAGTGTATTTTACGGCTAATCCATACGTTAATTCTAATAGATCGTACAGAGTGAAAGCGATAGAAATGATCATCATGTGGGTTATTCATCTAGGATAATATGTGACAAATGTAGATATGAGAAAAATGTAGATATGAGAGAAGTGAAGAGATGAGAAGTTTCCCTCCCAAGCCCTATTCTTGCCCGTAGGCAATAAGGATATTGCGGGGAGAGATGTACCTGTAGCAAGGAGAACCTAAAATTTGTAGAGAGGATGAATTACTAAGAGTGAGAGAGATAGGTTTGGTTAAGGAGATGAGATTAGATACATATATATATATTTTGGATTAGAGATGAAAATAAAAACAACAAGAAATCAAGAAAACATCAATGTAGAACACATCTTACTTGACAAACCCTTCGGCACCATTATTGATGGAGAGAGAAGAAGAGTGGATAATTCCACTTTGATTGATACATCAAGTGCAAGACCTTCTTTGATTAGAGTTGATCTTCCAAGGTTAGCTTGTTGCAAGAATGGCTAGTCTCCCTCTAGGAGAAAGTGTAGGCTTGGGCTTATGTTAATGGCTAAGTACAATTAGGCATTACTACTCACTCCCTCAAGAATTCCTCTCCTCAATGGCTTGAGTGCTTCAGTTCCCTCCAAGGAAGAAGAGGTCCCCTTTTATAGGTGAAGGGAACCCCCAAGGGTTTACACAAGAAGAGAGGAGCCAGTGTGAACAAGAATTGGAAAAGTTGGAAATGAGCTATCCCTGCATGATGTGGGCAGACTGGGGTCCAGTATTTTGATCATATCTCCTCAACCGTGGCTTCAAATAAAAAAGTAAAAATATGGGCAGAAACTGCAGCTCATTAGCTACGATTTTCATTTTAAAATCATTCTCCAATTTGGATTGGAACCTTGTGTAAAAAATTCATCAAAATAGGGTCCATTTATGGCAGCAAAAGTCTTCATGTGGTCTCCTTAGCCTTGACTTTCATTTAATTCCAAAGGACACCTCATGCCATATGAAAGCATGACATTGCTGCTTGACAATGTTTTGTAATCATGCTTGCAATAATGCATTAAAATAAGTGTATCTTTGAAATCATGCCACCTAGTGTCCCACTAGGATTTGATTCTCTCCTAGTAGCTATTTAAAAAGAAATATAAGAAAAGTATAAAAAATACATAGAATATGTATATATTGGAGTTTACCCTAGATATAGGATCTAGCTAGGGTGTGAGATGATAATGAAATAGTAGAAATAAAGAATCAATGCTTTTTGCCCCAAGTTAAAGAGGCGGATCTATTGATGCTTTTCCCATAGTATTTTCTGATGGTAAAGTAAGGATATGTTACCCTTGAGAAAAATAATAGGATGAGATAGAAGGCTTATTATTATACTTAAATATGCATATGTACACTATAGGAAATATAATTATGTATCTAAAAAAATACAAGATAGATCTTATAGCATGCGTTCCCACTATGTACGTGTCACAGCACGACAACGCTGTTGGAGCTATATATGGCTCACTCTACTGAACTTGGTCTCACCTATATATTTGTATCTTGTCCTCAATATGAATTAGTTTTTGGGAGCGTATATGGTGTGTCTCTTGTCTCATCTCTCTCTCTTTATCTCTACATCTCAACATGGTATCAGAGCGGTAACAATCATGCGCCGATTCAATTCATGGTGACACAACAGTATGTGTATGGGATTCGCATATAAGATTCAAAATTGCTACAAATTTTATTTTTGAGCGTTGATTCTTGTTAACTGTGGTTTTTTTGTGTTAAGAAGAATATGATTAGTGTTTTATGTGGCATTTATTTCTAATCAATCTAATCATTGATTAAGTTTTTTTGTTGATGACACCATGAACTTCATCTCAATTTTCTTGCTGTTCTGCTCAAAATTTGGAGAAACGGGAAAAGTGTAATGGAGCAGAGCACAATGACACTTTTTATCCAAAACTTGTTCGTCTCCTCGAGCTCTTCGATTTGAGTTCTAGGTTTGCATCAATCGGAGTTCGTAGCAGAAAGTTATGTTGTTTTTACTGCAATTGAGCTTGACGCAGCTTTCTTCGTGAAGCGTCCGCGATTGTTTTTCTTATTTTGGCGTTAACTTTTTTGAGAAGATTTATCTTTTTTCTATTCGTATTGTGGCCGTCAATCTTGCGTCTCACGCCACTCTATTTTGAGGACTCGTTTATTATTAACGTCTCCTTTACCCTGCCTTCTTTGGGTGGCGTCTCTCACATCTTTGGACGTTCCTTGAGCATCCTTCTTACGTTTATCGTTGAAAAAACGCAGTACTCATATCTCTCTCATTCTCAATTGCGGCCTTCACCATATATGGTGTGCAGATTCTGCGATCTTATCTTATACGTCTTCTCGCAACAAGATATGGCTATGAATATTCTCGTCAACGGCTTTCCTTCTGGCCAACGTTCTGTTCCTCCTTTCCAAGGTCAAGGATTTCCAGGCTGGAAAGCAAAGATGTTGTTAATTCTTGAAGGCGATGAACTCTCCGATGTTGTTCTTGGAAATCGTGTTTGTCCGCCTCAGCCTGTTGATACGGATAATGATAACGTGCTTATCACTGAAGGACCTATATTTGAAGATTGGAATGTTGCCTATACGGATTGGCAACGACGAGATAAAGCAGCTCGTCGGTATATTCTTTCTGCTCTTACTGATTCCCTTTTGCTTGATATGTATGAACTGCCTACTTCCCATGATGTATGGAAGTACCTTATTGCAAACTTTCAGAAGAAATCTGTTACAGAAATACTTTATTTGAGAAGGTTGCTTAACAAGTTACAATATGAAGTTGGTACTGCCATGACGGGACATATTGAGTCTTTCAAATCTATTATTAATCAACTTGCTACTGCCGGTGATCCTGGTCCACAAAAGCAACTGATTACACTTCTCCTTGATACGGTGAAGGACTCTTCTTATGATAACATTGTTACTATTCTCTCTAATAAAGATGGTCTTGATTTCGACCAAGCCTGCATATCTTTAATTGAATACTCTCAACGTCAAGAACGTCGGAATGCTGGTCACGATACAGCTATGATTTCACAAGAGGAGACTGAGTCACAACAGATGGAACGTGCTTTTTATGCTCGAAGGCGTCCATTTCAACGAGGAAAGCGCAGAGGTGGCTGTCGTGGTAATATTTTCTCTCGTCTCAAATTTCCTAATAAGCAATGTTCTTAATGCAACAGAAATGGCCATACTGAAGATGATTGTTGGGCACGTCAATATGATGAAGAACACAATATTACCACAAAACAACCACGTTTATCTAGAGACTCTTCTTCTTCTTCTTGTGAATATTGTGGACGATCTGATCATCCCACTGATATGTGCTATAAGCGTCGATTCGACATAGATCGGAATAGAGAATATGCTATTGAACATCGAAACAACATTGTACCAAAAACAAGATGCGTCCTATGTTCAGTTGCTCCAGAAAGAATACTTCAAGTACGTGATGGATCACTTTTTATTGTCGATTCTGGTGCTACAGGAAATATGACATATCAATCTAAGTGGCTCCATAACTATCATCCACTGCCAGTCCAACGTGTTGTTTATCTTGCTGATGATACTACTTGTCAAGTAAAGGGTATTGGAGACTTATATCTTGGTACCTTATCTTCTTCCACTCGAATTTTGCGAGAAGTATTACATGTACAAGATCTTCAACGTAATCTTCTTTCAGTTCCTAGACTTGTTGATCTTGGTCTGTTTGTTGGATTTGATCATACCAAATGCCGAATTGAGAAAGATGGACAGGCTATAGCCACTGCTCCTCGAAACGGTAATTTGTTTGAACTCTCTCTCAACGATGCTGTAGCAAATATTGTCACTTCTCCAGGTGATCATGATTGCAAAGTATGGCATCACCGTTTTGTTCATGCCGATTTCTCAAAACTCCTTGATCTTCAACGTCGTGATCTTGTTCATGGCATGGATCTTAAAGCCCATCCCCATATGGGAATTTGTGAATTTTGTGCTCTTGGGAAACACAATCGTAAACCCTTTCCTCTTTCAAATACAACTCATTCTCATGACATATTGGATCTTGCAGCGCATTCCAATACCTGAAGCTCCAACCTTACAACGGTATCGGTCCCCGTGGTGCATGCCCTCCACAAAACCCCAGTCCTCTTCTAAAAGCCTTCCTAATTCCTCGTAATGCGCATCTTTACATACAAGCATTGTGGTAGTCTCCACAAATTCAATCTCTTTAAAAATGTGCAAAAAACAATGAATAGGCAAACACCAACTCAAGCCCACAGACCTGGAAGCTTTAGAGTATTTCAAAGAGTTTTGGACATCCATTATCATCTTTTGCTTGAAAGATGCTACCGACCACAAATCTGGCACCGGCCACTCCATACTTAATAAGGAAGTTACTTTGATGGGTTGAAGCGTTCCAAATGCTTGTGTAGAAGTAGGGACAATATAGGAGTGAGAATAGAAGAAAATCCTTCTTTGAACCAGTTTGGTTGGGCAAAGAAGTGGGAACATTATTGATCCAATATCCGCATGTATAGCATTGAATGTACCGGAGAGACTATGTAGTGGCTGCTCCTCCACCAATGTGGATGGAAATATGACTATAAATGCATGACAAATCTTAAGTATGAATCCATAATAACATTACATTGTGATTTCACACCTAGCTTTGTATTCTCAAAACATGTACTTACAATGTGCTGGAAATCGAGGTGGTTGTTGCAAATGCATGGTTGACATTGAGAAAACATGTTGCACAATGGCTACGGTCCCCTTGTCTTTGCGGTTCTTGAAGCCAAGGAGCTTTCCTTTCCAATGAAGATCCAAGTTTGTACGATGAGGGCCAATAGCAGATGGTTGCATGTATACCCAAGCACCTTTGGTGAACTCTTGTGGCACCCACTCATCATCTACACCTCTAGTGTTGTGGCATGCAAGTGCTGTGACCTCATCCTTTGGCCGCCTTTGCGAAGTAGAGTTGGCCATGGTTGAGCAAAGAAAACTAGGAGGAGGAGAAGGACCTTTCTTGTTGCTACAATGTAGGTGGGATAAAGTGATATGAGAAGGTGGTTAACCCTTGTGGCAATGGGAGAAGAAGGTGAATAACCCTTGCTTGGTGTGGCAATGGAAGGTGGTAGGGGAGGAGAGAGGAGCTTCCTTGCTGCATCAATGGAGATGGTGTAGAGAGAGAGAGTGTTGAAGTAGAGGATGAATGTGATGGTTGCAACCAAGGAGGGGTTGGAAAAGGGGTTCTAGAGAGAGAAAATCACTTTTTGCCTAAGCACTACTTTTGAGGGATCTCTGGATAGCAAAAACAAGATTTTTCAAACGTTTTTTTAAAAAATTGAATTTTAGGTTTCTGGGTGCACGTTTTGACTTTTTGAGGTCAAAAAATGCCTTTTTGACCATAAAATACCTTTAGGGGGGTTTTAAGAAGATGAAATTTGAGTTTTGAAAATTTTAAAAAATTTCAAATTTTTGGGATGTTTCACAACCGGATCAAAAAGGAGGGCAATTGAAGGTTCCATAAGGCCGACCCACCCCCCCCCTACCCCCCCACACCCCACCTTCTCAGTAGGTAAGAGCCCATTTAAGAAGTGTAAGACTACTTCATCCCCCTACATTTTTGAGGGCATAGAGTGTATCCACCACCCTCTTCTCATTGGTTGGCCTCTAATTAATCTTAATCCCAAAGGGCCCCCCTAGAGGGTTCATATTTTTCATAATGCTGGCTGCCTCTCTACAGAGCTCTTGCTCTTCGGAGCCGCTTCACGAACAACGCCTTGAGTGTCGACCTCGATCGTCGAGCACGCAAAGATTTTCTTCTTCTTCTTTTTTCAATTCTCCTTCCTTCTTCTCCAAGGAAAAAACCCTTGCTCGAAAACAATGGCCCCCCTTTTTTTTCTTCTTCTTCTTTTTTTCAAGGCAAAGAAAAAAAAGATTCTTTTTTTGGTAGTAGCGCTTGGCGCCGCTGCCTCTTGGAAGTATCTTTTTCTTTTCGTTTCTCACTTCTTCCTTTTTTTTCTTTTTAAGCTCATTCCACCAAAGTTAAGGTTATTTTTTTTTTGGCACTTATAGCCAAGGAGGCTTTTAGGCATGCGCTCTCCACACTGTCGATGCTCACTGCTTACAACACAACCCGGGCTTGCCATACAAATTTTTCGGCTATGCATTTGCCGGCCCCAAAATCCTCGCACTTCCCCAGCATTCTGTACCATGGCCTCCGAAAACATGTCGAAAGACGGGAAAAACCACCCGATCCTTTTTCGCCATCACTACCTGCCAACTTGAACTTGGCCCATCTCGATGTCCATAACTCCGATCAGCGAGCCGCCAATTTCGGTGGACTCCCCACATTGCATGCAATTTTTTAGAACCCTAGAGAGCTCAAGAAAACTTCTGTGTGTGCGCTTACCAACGTGGCCGAGTGAGCACATATCCGACCCCCGACAAATATTCCACACGCCATAACTTACACATTTGAGCTCCGAATGCCAAACCGAAAATATTGGCATGCTCCACAGCATGAGCTTTACACGCATATCCATTGATCCCATTTTCGGCCGCCTATCAATATCTGCCCTGTCCGTCGAGATCTGCAAAGCCTTCTAACTTCGAACGGGCATAGCTTTCACACCGTGGCCCCATTTGAAGAGCCGTCTGGACGGGCTTCTAGAGCACCTCGAACACTTCATTCTAGGACACATTCCCCCACTTTGGATACCTTGACATGCCATCTCAATTATCCCAATTTGGAGGCCCCCCCTAGCCTAAAAAACTACTTTAAGTATACGTTTCCACATCCACTCTCTTGCCCAGGGTCATGATACCTGCTTTAGCCCTTTGCCATCCGCATGCCAGCACCCTTTGCATTGCATAGCACACTTCCCAACGTAGACCAACTTTGGTTGCACCAGCGCGTACATCGTGAAATGAGAGAGAAGATAATAAGAAAAAAGAGAAAGTCTAGTAACCTTCTTCTGCTTCTTCACGAGAGAGAAGAGCTTATGGAGATGGTGATGGAGATCTTGCACCACTCTGTATAATAGATAAGTAATTCTGACATCAAGGCAAGAGAACTTCCGCGTCTGAGAGTGTATATATCTCCCCAAAGTGAAACAAGAGAGATCTTCATATAGGCTCTCAAGGCCAGAAGTACTAGCTAAGAATAGAGTGAGCAAGGAGGGACAAGTTTGTGCATGCTCGCGGCTTTTTAATTTAATTTTATTTTATAATTTTATTTTATTTTTCTAAGGACACGGATTTTGATGCGCGATTTTAGTTTGGCCTCCAAGAAAAGAGTTCTTAACGAAGCTCCTCCTCTTTTTTCTAAAAAGAATCTTTCTTTCTTAAAAGCAAGCCTTTGCTTTTCGGTGGTCAACTCTCCCACTTACCATTCAATTTTTACATTAAATTTGACCATCCGAGCAGTATCTAACCAACTAATGGAAACCGTAACTAAACTACGCCACACTATAACATCCCGACATAATTATGACTTTTCAACAATCAAAATTTGACAAAATAGATTTTGAAAGTTATTTTTCTTATTTTTAGAAGAGACCCAAAAATTGGGGATCTTACACTAATGCAGCCCAACCCACAATGAAGCCTAGCATGTTGTGACCAAAAACTATGCTTTGACCCAATTGTTTCATGTTGGTGACCTACCAGGTCCCAAAACCCACGCTTCACCTCAATTGTTTTTACAATTAATATTTTGATAACTCTTTTCATATGCCCCCCCCCCCCCCCATGGTGGTTTTCCAAAATTTATCCATAAAACCTTTGATGATATGACCTAGGTACATGCATTGTGCTTACTTCCAAATGAAGGAATAAAACTATCTTCCAAGCAATAAAGCTAGCTCCCAAATGAAGGGTCACGTTTTGAGAGAATCTTAAGTCTCGCTTGTCTTTTGTGATCTCCATCCTCAAAACAGGTCTTTGGCTATGTATTGAGATGCTTATAGCACCTTCTAGATTACAAACAATTTGAACTACAGAGCCTACAGACACATGAAATCTTTGTAGATAATGAAATACACCAATAGTCTTACATGGTCACAACATTTTCATAAGCATGTAATTCCTGCCATTTCCTTAGGCCATTACATGGTAGCTAAACCTTTTCTTACCAATCAATAGCTATTTCTACACATAGAAGAGTGTGCAACTCTTGCAATTTCCTTAGGACATCATGAGGTAGCTAAACCCTTTCTTACCCATTAGTAATTATTTCTACTCCAGGTCTATTGAAGTCTTTCTCTGGTCTACTCCAAGCCTACTCTACAAAACATAGCTAGGCCTTGCTATTGGTTTATCTGGTATTTAATGTCTAGAGCAATGCTATCTATCATGAATTTTACTTTATCATAAAGAGAAACTCTCACCAATAGAATGAGAGCTATGAGTCCAAGCATCTTCAATACATTGCTTGTTGCCTGTTAAAGTATTTCTCTAGTAGGCTCCAGGCCTGATTTAGGAAACATAGCCAACCCCTCTTTTCGTTTATCTGGTCTTTAATGTCCACAGCACTGTTATCTATCTTGTTGGTCCCAAAGGTGAAATTATAGCTCCTATCAACATTGAGAGCATGACCTTTGAAAAAAAAGCTAATTCTCAACAATCAAAAGAATGGTCTTTGAAAAAGAAGCTAAATGATCCACTAATTTTGTAAATTACATAAAAGTATGAAATTAAATATTAAACAAAGGGATGAAAGGCGACAATTTTTTGCATAACTCAGGTTCCAAGTTCTAGAGCTTCTCACAAGGAGCGGTGTTTTCTATACAATTTTGATGCGAGTGTGGGAATGCATCTGAACATGGAGTTGTTGTTGTGTGTGCCAAGAGGTTAGGAGAGTATATGGAGCTTTCAAGCTTCAAGTCTTATTTGTAAGTGTCTAAATTTCAACTATAGCAAAGGAAATATTGTTCCACTTGTAAGGATCTTTAGTAGGTCTTGGCAAAGGGCTTCTCAATTGATGCATGGGGTGGGCGCCATTGTCTATGAAAAAAAAGTCTTGGAGTATGCAGGATTCGGCATTAGGAGCAATCTTTATATAAGACCTCAATGTGAAGACTCTACTTTGATATCACAATCCATTGACGCGGGTCGATCATCTCTTGTAGAGTTAACTAAGAGTGGGGAGGTATGTAGGCTATGCTGAGTTGGAGCTATATTGGTATGCTTATGAGCATTGGCACTCCGTGAGGTGGCGTAAGTTAAGTGAGCTGAGGTGGATTTTTGGTGGGAACCACACCCTGTTCAAATTATTTAGAGATTTTTATGTTGCCTGCAATGATTAGGGACGTGGACCTATAGATGAAGGGCCGCCATCGAGAAGGGCTACCATCGTGAAGGGTTTAAAACCGGGGTAAGTGAAAAGGAGATGGGCTTGAGAGAAACCTGCAGCGAGAGGAAGCGTGAGATCAAGCAAAGGAAGTAGAGAAGCGCTAACTACCAGTCGAACTGAAAGGAAGGGCAAAAAAGCGACCGAGAACCCGCTGTAGAAGAGAAGGTTGAAGGGCAGTGGCCAACACTGCTAGGAGAAAGCTCTAAAATCCATGAGCTAGAAGGCAGCAAGAAGGGGGGAAGTCTCCAATCAAAAAGAGATGTCCATCATGTGTTGTTGATGAAGGACTAATGGAGACACTGTGCAAGGAGGTGGGCCGCAATCTAAAGGAGGAGCTTGTTTACAAGACATCAACCTCTGTGCACTGGGGTGCTGCAGAAGCGGAGTCTCAGAGAATCTGAGGGAAGGAGAGAGAGACACAGAGTGTCTATTATGTGTGTCTGCAAGTCCGTAGGTTACTTGGGACTTGAAAAATGCAATTGTAGTGAGACGCCATAATGAAATTGCAGCGTCCGGAGGTCCGCAGGTCACTTGAGACTTGAGAAAAGAAGGGAGGGCTAGAGGCGAGCCTAGAGCCCTCCCATCGTCCGCGGAAGGGCTCCAGTCCCCCCCCCCCCCCCCCCCCCCCCCCCCCCCCCTTTTTTTTCAAACATCTCACTTACTGTGTCACATACTCTTATTGTAATGGCTATGAGTGTTGCACACAATTTTTAAACTTTTGAAGCCTGCTTTTTAGCATTTCTTCGGAGCCAGTCATCTAATAAAAATAGCACTTGCGTCAAAAAAAAAACTAAATTGCTCGAGAGCAGTAGCACAAAGAGACTCGAGCATGGAGTGCAAGATATTTTGCTCCACGTCTCTCTCTCTCTCTCTCTCTCTCTCTCTCTCTCTCACACACACACACACACACACACACACACACACACACACACACACAAATGTGGACGCGGGCTCTTGATCTCGCTCTCACCACTGGCAAGTTAGCGACGATCATGTTCAGTATACTATAAGAAGGCAATGACAAAGGTGCTTAGTCAACAACTGGCATTTTTTGCATGTGTGGTGTGAACTAATGATATGTGTGTGCCAACGTGAAAGGTGACGCACACATAAACATCATTTGAAGGGTTGTCTAGATGCAAGCATGGGTGATTGCATTTGGAGAGATGCTCTCACCTGTTATCTATTAAAGGCAACACAACTTATTTTCTTTTCCACATGTCAACCCAAGCAGTACATAAAGATTTTTTATTTTCAAAAATTTTAGCTACCTTGACCTTTTTACCTACTCAAAATATCCTTTTTTTTTAAAAGGGGGGGCAAGAGCTTCTTGATCATCCACGTGCACGCGGATGATCGAGGACCTCCTACCCCCCTTGATCATCCGCGTGCACGCGAATGATTGAGGAGCTCGTGCCCCCCTTTTTTCCAAAAAAATGGATATTTTGACATCATCATGAGAAAATTTTTATTATTCGAGAAATTTTGCTCGGATCAACACTATTTCCTCAAATCTAGTCAAGGCTAAAAAAAACCTCTAAATGGCATGCCTACCAATGCGGTCAAGTTGGCACATTACTGACCCCGAAAAAATATTCAACTGGCCATAACTTGCCCATCAAGCTTCGATTGATGATCCAAAAAGACTGACATGCTCCACAACTTGAGCACTTTGATCCTATCTAATGATATTAGCTCTCACCAATTGTCTTCACTTGCCCTACTCCTTGAGGATCTATGAAGTGTGTCAACTTTAAGCAGTCATAACTTCCACACTGTAGCTCCATTTAAGGAGTCGACTAGATTGGCTTATCAAACAATTCAAACACCCCATTCTTATGCACCTTTCCATCACTTTAGACACTTTAGTCACATTCTAGAGCCCTCGTTGCCTAAGAACCCACATTAGGCAGACATCTCCTCAATCACATGCCTACCGAGGTCTTCCATACTTGCTTTAGCCTTATCCCATGTACTTGTATGCACCCATAGCACTACATAGTCCACTTCCCAGCACTGACCAGCTTTGGTTGCACCAACATCAATAATGGTATTTTACCCTTGTATCCAATGGTGTTCATATTCCAAGATGTGTCCGATCAATCACTTTGTTTCCCTTGTGCTCAATTTACTCATTGTTTTGGTGTATCAAAACTTCTTCTCTAGGGATGTTTGGCTTTCTGGATTCTTTAGAGCTGGAGCAGCCTATAAGAGCTGTTTGCACATATACAATCTCTATGTTTTGACTTTGGGGTGCGGATATGTCAACCATCTTTGCTCCAATATCTGGTTGGTATTTAGTATAGCCTCATAAGCTTGAAATGGAGTCTCTCAAGGTTCTAGAACTTTGTCCAGTAATATTGGACCACCTAATAATATTATGGAAGATACCACTCATTCCACTCATTTTTTGTTTTCTCTCTCTTTTTTAAGTTGCTCCCTTGTTTGTTGCACCTCTGTCTCCAAGGAAGTCTTTTGTTTTAGCCTCTTAGCTTTCATTTTGTCTACTTTTCTTTACATGGTTTTCTATAAGTCTTAACAATCAAACTCTCGGATTCGATTTAAATTGGTAGTTTTTGCTCATCCTCGATGAGCATGTTCTTTGTAGCTTCGTGAGCTTGAGCTCTAGTCACCATATTGATAGGACTTATTAGCTCGATTTTTGACCTAAATGAACAAGGAAAAACTCCAATGACGTTAATGGTCACTTTTCCTTTGTTTTCAAGATTCTTGAGTCACTCTGGAACCCTATAAGAGAGGAGACTAGTGATCCAAAGGGTATAGTGCAGTCCCAATCAAATAACACAAGGGTTAGCATTCTTGATAGCCCTAAGGATGAAGCAAGAGGCCTATCTCCAATTTTCACTCTTGTAAGGAGGACAATGAGGTCATCTTATGCACTCAATAGGAAAACCCTCAAGAGCAGTTGAAATTACGATCACTCAGGAAAAGGAGGAATCTGTACCTCATAAAAACTCCTTTAAGGCTAAGAGGAAAAAGGACAAACTCATTGATCCAAATAGAGTATCTAGCTCCATGCTGGAATCCTTAAAAAACAACAATAAATGAGATGCCCAAACATAAAATATTAATTGAGAAGGGTTCATAGATCGTTTGACATTGAAACCTATATTTTGTTTGTTTACAAGAAATCACAGCATCTTGTGAATATCTTCTTGCTATTCTAAAAAACAATAGTGCTAAGCATGACACTATTGGATTGAGCATAGTGCAGGGAAACATGAATCGATCATTTAAATATCTTTACCAATTAAATCTCTGTTTATAAATGTACATAAATTAGAAAGGGACACTTGGATAGTTGTTATTGTGTGCGGCCCTTTCAAGTATACATTAGTCTTATCTATTCACCCAGCTCTATCTTTTACATAATCTAATGTTGGATTGACATTGATGAAGTCACTTAACTGATTGTGGTAGTAGGAGAATTCAATATAATAGATCTCATCAAGTAAAATAGTCAAGTATTAGGGCAAGTTACATCACAAACCAAAAAGGAAAGGTGGACAAAACTATGGAGCCAATGCATAGTATTGAATATCTTAGTGGATGTACGTAGGTTTTGCTTGGAGTAGAAAATAGTTGGAAGAATGCTACAAGGAAGTCCAATTTAACCAAGTGTATATGTTTGTCAGCCTATTTAAGAACCACTGACAAGTGGGTTGTAATTCAGATGTCTCTCTACGTCTCTTGTCTGATCATAATTTTAATTGGATAGTCCAAAAAGTAGCTATAGGGCCTTAAACAACTTTAACAAGATATAGGAAAAGAGTCATGATAATGTGAAATATTCTACTTCTGTAGAAATCTCTCTCCAATAAAGATCCTCCCCCTCACAAGAGCTCATTGATCTAAGAGAAATCTTTGTGCAGGAAGAGAATTTTGGGCTAGAAAGATAAGTAGACCTACCAAAAACATGTTTGAAATTCTTTAAAAGAAGAAATCAAAGGACTAGCTTGTTATATTTATTAGAAGTTTTTGATGATAAGTGGCAACATCTCACAAGGAGAACTTGGTCATTACACAAATGGCACACTTTCTAGAACAACCTATTTCAAAACCAGAGATTAAAGAAATTATTGATGAATAGCAAGCTCAGAGCTAGAGATTCTCGTATTAATCTCTCTTTTGATATCTCTTTCTAGCCCCATGGCCTAAGACTCGGCTCTAAACAGTCTGGTGCTAACGTTGGAGTGTTTCAAGTAGTTCGTAAGGCCATTGGAGCCATAGAAAGATGTGTGAAGGAAAATGTTGCATTTTTATTATTTAGTTGTCTACCAAGCTTTTTTGGTGTCATGGTATGGGCCGTGAGCTAACTAACTTGTGTCTGATGTGCCCACATGGAACCACTCTTCTCACATCTTCCTCCTACCTCTTGTTCTTTTGTTGTGAGCCACTTTCAAACATGTGTTTTAAGTGGATGTTGAGCCTATTTCAAATCGAGTATGCTTTCAAGCACAATGGTTGATAATAGCTAAAGACCTGCTCGATTCAAGGGAAAAGATGGAGTAGCTTTGTGTATAAAAGTTAAATATTGCATCCAAAATGTGTCTACAACGATCACCTTGATGGATACATATTGTCCACATTTTTGATGTAATGCTTGAATGGCAATGGCCAGGATGGGTGCTATAGCTAGCAAGTTGTCACCTATTGTAGGTCATTGGCCCTTGCCCAAACAAGCTAACAAAGACACTCCATGATCATATTGTGATTGAGAGTGTGCCTGAGATTGAGAGTGAGATAGCTTAGAGGCGATCCAAATGTTATGATACAAACCACAAACTCACTATAAATATTTACTTGATTTGGAAACCCTCTGCTCATGAGTTTGTTGAATGCTTACGCCTCGACACGATTTTGAATAGACGCTAGGGTGTGAGCTATCTCTGCATGTCTTGTACGAATTGCATGCTTCCTCACCCCCTTCGGAGATTTCTCCTTGTTTCACTCCTACTTCCGATTCTGACCAAAAGTTCCTTTCCCTCTTCTCTCCCCTCTCCTTAGGGGGAAGGGGTGAGTCTGCATGGAGCTTTAGGAAGCTCTGCGCAATGGCATGGTTCGAGTAGGAATGAACATCTCAGGACATGGCACAATCCCATCATCGTCTTCCTCTGTCGTAACCCTAAATCCTCTGTTTCAAGGTGTTGTTGCCATTGGTAAACCAATGCATCCATCTACCTCAGCGTTTCCTTCTGCATGACCAGGTATGTATAACCCAAAAGGTTCATTTTTTCAAGCTCCTCTACCTTCGTATGCTTATGGCTAGTCTGCCTCCTATAAATTCGTTCAGTGGAGGTGTTACGACCATAGAACAAATGGGGACCTCCAACACTTACATGTTGTATCAGGAGCAGGCTTAGGGTACTGATAGATTCGTCCCTAACCTAATACAAACTGACATTTAATCTTTCTCAGCTCAGTTGAGAGAAGGGGAGGAGGGACATCCTATGGAACCCAACACAAGGGACATGAGGGGTCAAGAGCAGCCTCCTATCAACCAGGATCTGCACAGCCAAGATACTCTCAAAGACCAAGCTAAAGAGCTAGAGAACTCTAAAGACGAAGACTCTATTATCATCCTTGCTAGAGATCTGGAACTGTGGAATTCTCAGTTACAAGACAGAGTCATCATAGGACTTTTGCATGGTGCCAGACCCTCCCTGAACGCACTAAAAGCTTGGATGACCCAGAAGTGGGAGGACAAAAATATTAAGGTAACCAATGTGCAGTATCTCCCAAACAATTATTATCTTTTTTTTTGTGAAGATGCTCATGATGCCCTCCAGATTATAAGCCAGGGGCATTGGCTTATGAGGAGCCCCCCTTCATATGTCTTTAAATGGTACTTGGGTTTTAATCCTAGGGGACATAAACCAACTAAGGCTCCCATCTGGGTTGACTTTCCTGATCTCCCTGTGGACTTCTACCCATGGTTAAAGAACATTGGTGCTTGCATTGGTAAGGTTTTAGGTCAAAGAGACAGGGGAGTTATCAATCCGAAATGGGACCCTCAGTTACTCATCGAATGCAGTTGGTGGCATACAAAAATTTGCCTAATGCTTGTTTTCATTGCTTTAAGCAGGGACATTTCATTAAGGATTTTCTTGATCTTAAACCTCTTTCACCACAGGACCCTCAACCCTCCTCTGACAAGAAAGAGTTTCATACCGTCTCAAAGAGAAACAATGCCAAAAATAACAGAAACCCCAAACCTTCCTCTTCTAGGAACAAAAACAACTTTAGCCCTCTCCCCGGGGCAGTCACTTATCAAAAGATCCCTATATCACATGTGTTCAAGAGGTAATTAATAATACCCCAATATACATACTATACTTACACTGTGAGCTTATTAAAAAAACCCCCACCCCCCTCTAATGTATACATAAAAGTATACATTTTTATACATTTTGGTCTTTTAATATTCCTCTCTGGTTAACTCACATGATATCATACACATTCTAAAAAGTGACCGCCCCGGGGCCCTCTTCTAGTAGATATCTTTGACCCTTTCAGTTATGATCTACAAGAACCGGAGCTCAAGTAGCATGATCAAGAGCCTGATGGAGATTTGCAGAATGAGGATTTATCTCTGGGTCAAGTCCACCTAAAACTTCAAGTCTTGACCCGGCTCAGAACCTCTCCACCCCCCCTGACAGCCCGATGAATGATTCAGGAAGTCTGTCCTCTTCTTCATCTGATTCTAAGGATGGTGCTATTCCAAATATAGATTATGGAAGATTCTATATTTGCTTCTAGACTTCAAGCTCAAGACAATTTGGTAAAAGCTCAGCTCAGCATGGATGCAGACAAAGAGGTGGACATATACATGACCCAAGCTAAGGAAGAAAGACTTTCCTTGCATCTCTCTTCTTCAACTAAGAGGAAAAACGAGCTTTCTAAAGATCCCACAAGAGTCTCTGTAACCCTAGCTAAGCCTTCCAATAACAGTAAAAAATGAAGTGCCCTAATATCAGAGCTATCTCTTTTAGCTGTAAGGGACTGACAGGCCCTAACAGAGCTCAAATCATAAAGAGCTGGATGATTGAAGATCATGTCAAACCAGACTTTATTTTTCTTCAGGAGATCAAATCTTCTGGTCAAGTGGTAACCTCTAATCTTCAAAGACTAAGTGCAGGACATAAATGGTATACCACTTCTCATTGCAATGGCAAAGGAGGTGTTGCTTTGGGAATTGTTGAAAAGTATGCCAGTCTTGTCACCAAAGTTCAGACTCTGCTAATGGCCATTGGATAGTTGTAACTCTAGACAAACCTTTTGATTTTACTCTAGTCTCTGTGTATGCATCTAACTCTTCAGGAGAAAGAGCTGTGTATGCATCTAACTCTTCAGGAGAAAGAGATTCCACATGGGAAGAATTGGCCTGCCTCTCTAGTCCTTGTATTTGTGCAGGAGACTTCAACATGGTAGAATCTATCCAAGACAGATGGAATCAGCTTGGGCATGCCCTAGGAGGCAGAGAAAAAGTACAGTGGGACAATGTAGTATCAAAAGTGAAACTGGTGGACATTTTTGAGGAAACTGGAATGACTTGGTCCAACAAGAAAAATGGTTCCTGCTACAGAGCTGCCAGACTTGACAGAATTTAAATGTGTAAAGACCATATTAGGTAAAGTGGGAAAATCCCAATTCCCAAGTTGGACAACTTTCAATATATCATGTACAAAATATAGAGATTTTGTCAAAAATTTGAGTTTTCTTAAGGTCTCATTCCACTTTATGCACATACAACACACAATGAAAACAACTAAAACCTATAATCCCGAAGCTCGAAGCAGAAGGTACTCGAAGAAGATCCTCCGTGGGGGTGCCAAAAGAATGTGGGCGGGATGGAAACACACAGAACGCCTCTATAATGAACCGACACACACTCTTGGAAGGATACACACACACACACACACACTATGGGGCACCACTCGGCTTACACAACCCGCCTGGCCGAGACAGGGAACACACCGATGGAATGGCAGGAGAGAGACTACTCGTTTACCCACTCCACACAGAAAGACACACACACACACACACACACACACCCAAAAACTCAGCTCAAAAGAGGATAACTTCTAATGTTTAGATATAAATGAGCTTGGGCCAACACCAATGGGGCAAATAGCTCACACAATATTGAAGAAATACACCAGATACAACCACAAAGCAGAGGATTCACTCACCGGAGAAGATTACACAGAAAAACATCAGAAAAAGAGTGAGGAATTTGGCAAAATGGACAGCTCCATCGCGTCCGGAACGGCCCAAAACCCTAGTCTACAATGTCAAACTGCTCAAATCCGACCTCGGATGAGCAGTTTATGGCCAAAAACAGGCTCCGAAAACCCCAAAAACACATGCACCTGCGGCTGTTCCTCCTCTCTTCTCCACGTTTTTTCTGGTCTTCTCTCTATTTTTTCAGTTCCCACACTTAGCTTTATTAGTTGGGCACCCTTGGTCTTTTAGATGACCTCAAACGAACCCCGAACACGCCAAAAACTGACCTTGCAGTGCATAGTTGTCACCTTTTTGCATCATCCGCACACCTGGCACTCAATTTTTCCCAATAATGCATCCCGCAACCACGTGAAGTGGCCCCAAAAAGTGGTCCTCATGATGACCTTTCTACATAAGTATCACAAGAAAACATCCACGTTGTGTCCGTAGTCATCCACGTGCAAGTATTGACCCCATTCGGCCTCCTGACGCCACTAGATGCCATCTGACGCACCTGCTTACCTCATGTCGTCGGCCCGCGGATAGCTTCCTCGAGAAGTTTTACGTGCTACCAACTCCTCATTATTGTAGAAAAAACACACTGGTACTGATAATAGTGAAAATCAATGCACTATGTACATGCTGTCCTACCTGTACACATGTGGGCCCCACGTAACCACATGGCTCTGGAAAATGGGCAATCCTTTATTCGATGCACCATGCATGGATATGTACATATGCACAATTCCTTGCTCCAAAAAATCCTGACATCGTGTTGACAAGTACACACCAAGGACATAATTTGTCTCAGAATCACTATACTAATTTACAATTGTGTTTTATGTATAGACTCTCTTATCTCTTGCATACAACCATCCTACCAACCATGGAATTATGGTTCTCTGCAAGAAGTTTTGAAGTTGCTCGGAAGTTTGCCTCCACATCTTTGGAAATATAAGATATGTCCCTCGCATGTTCCACATCACCCTATATGGAGTGTCATAAATAATTAAGGTATTGTTTGCATCCAAATTCTCAAATATCTTCCAAATATCACTCAAATTTTTGTGATAAACCCTTGTAAACCCTAACATGATATTTGGATTTTGGCAATTTTTCTTACTCATAAACACCTTGAACTTGGTATACTGCTTAGGAAAACATTTTTGTGTGATGCATTGCACCCTTGTTAAGTTATAGCAACTCCATATCCATAGCTCAAAGTATTCAACACAAAAATCCAAAAAAATTTGTGCGTTTGGTCGCACCACATGATAAACTTCATCTTTATCCTCCATAGGTCGCATGTGTTGAGCCCAAGATGGCATAGAATCTCCATGTTTTATTTCAATTGTCTTGAGAAGTAACCCCTCTAGATCCAAGATAAGTACTCTTTTGATGTCCTTTAAAGTAAGTGGTAGGTGATTCATTCCTTGGACAAGGTCTTGGAGGAGGTTGGATGGGTAATTCAATAGTTTTCTTCAATTTATGCCAGCATATAGCCAATCCATTTTTTTGTAATGATTCTAAAATTAAATAACAAGAACACTTAATGCAAACACAACAATAGACATGCGTTTTACATTGTCTACCCTAAGGTTTTATTAGATACCAAAATACATCTATGATCTACTCATTAATAGAAAGAAAGTCAAATTAAAATCCTGACTCTTTTTTATGCTACACTCTCTCTTACTCTCAATTCCATGGAGTTCAACTAGACTTCAGTCAACTAATAACTACCACTTGTTGTTAAAGGTATGCTTGAAGTGCATAAGGCTTAACCAATGCTCTAGTGTAGAATGGGTATTTAGGTCTCAAGGTCTACCACTTATCCAAGCAAAGATCCATTTAGATATGGAAACCCAATTTTTCTTAATATAATGATATAGAGTGGACAAGTGGTGAATCCTGAGACCAAACCACTCATGCTACTAGGGATAATAAGTTGGACAAGTGGTGGACCTTGAATGTAAACCCCCCATGTACAAAGTATCATGGGTTTTGGGTATTTCAATGGACTCTAGCATCTTGGAGACATGGTGGAGCTTACTTCTCTCCATGTTTCAATGGACTCTATCTTGGATAAATGGTGGAGCATCATTCTCTCCATGTTTCAATGGAGCGTAGCTTGGACAAGTGGTGGACGTTTGTTTCTCTCTATGTTTGAACAGATTTAGCTTGTACAAGTGGTGGACATTGGAACAAAACCCCCATGTAAAGCATATCATGGACATTACAAGTGGTGAGAAAAAATACCATTCAATATATAACCTTGTAGGTTGGACAAGTGGTGGACCTTAACACCCAATTATTATTAATATAATGACATAGAGTGGACAAGTGGTGAATCTTGGGACCAAACCTACTAGGAAAAGTAGGTTGGACAAGTGGTGGACCTTGAATGCAAACCCCCCATGTACAAAATATCACTCATACTACTAGAGATAATTTGGTATTAAGGTCCATGTTTCAATGGAGCCTAGCTTGGACAAGTGGTGGACCTTTGTTTCTCTCTATGTTTCAATAGAATTAGCTTGGACAAGTGGTGAACCTTGGAACAAAACCCCCATATAAATCATGTCATGGGCATTACAAGTGGTGAGAAAAAATACCATTCAAGGTATAACCTTATAGGCTTGACAAGTGGTGGACCTTAGCACCCAATTACTCTTGATATAATGACATAGAGTGGAAAAGCGGTGAATCATAAGACCAAACCTACTAGGGATAATAGGTTGGACAAGTGGTTGACCTTGAATGTAGATTCCCCATGTACAAAATATCATGGGTTTTGCGTATTTCAATGGAGCCTAGCATCTTGGAGACATGGTGGAACTTAATTTTCTCCATGTTTTAATGGAGCCTATCTAGGAGAAATGGTGGAGGTTCCTTCTCTCCGTGTTTCAATGGAGCCTAGCTTGGACAAGTCGTGGACCTTTGTTTCTCTCTATGTTTGAATATGGTTATCTTGGACAAGTGGTGGATCTTGGATTGAAACTCCCATGTAAAACATATAATGGGCATTTCAAGTGGCGAGAAAGGATACCATTTAAGATATAACCTTATAGGTTGGACAAGCGGCATGGACCTTAACACATTGTTCTTCTTAATATAATGACATAGAGTGTACAAGTAGTGAATCTTGAAACCAAAACACTCATGCTACTAGGGATAATAGGTTAAACAAGTGGTGGGCCTTGAAATAAAACCCCCTAGAGTGTTTCAATGGGGCCTAGCTTGGAAACATGGTAAATCTTGCTTCTCTCCATGTTTCAATGCAGCCTATCTTGGATAAATGGTGGAGCATCATTCTCTCCATGTTTCAATGGATCCTAGCTTGGACAAGTGGTGGACTTTTGTTTCTCCCTATGTTTGAATAGAGTTATCTTGGAAAAGTGGTGGACCTTGGAACAAAACCCCCATGTAAAACATATCATGGGCATTACAAGTGGTGAGAAAAAAATATCATTCAATATATAACCTTATAGGTTGGACAAGTGGTGGACCTTAACACCCAATTATTCTTAATATAATGACATAGAGTGGATAAGTGGTGAACTTCGGACCAAACCTACTAGGGAAAATAGGTTGGACAAGTGGTGAACCTTGAATGTAAACCCCCCATGTAAAAAATATCACTCATGCTACTAGAAATAATTTGGTATTAAGGTCCATGTTTCAATGCAGCCTAGCTTGGAAAAGTGGTGGCCCTTTGTTTCTGTCTGTGTTTCAATAGAGTTAGCCTGGACAAGTGGTGGACCTTGGAACAAAACCCCCATGTAAATCATGTCATGGGAATTACAAGTGGTGAGAAAAAATACAATTCAAGCTATAACATTATAGGTTGGACAAGTGGTGGATCTTAACACCCAATTTCACTTAATATAATGACATAGAGTGGACAAGTGGTGAATCATGAGACCAAATCTACTAGGGATAATAGGTTGGACAAGTGGTGGACCTTGAATGTAAACCCCCCATGTACAAAATATCATGGGTATTGGGTATTTCAATGGAGCCTAGCAACTTGGAGACATGGTGGAGCTTACTTCTCTCCATGTTTCAATGGAGCCTATCTAGGAGAAACACTGGAGGTTCCTTCTCTCCATGTTTCAATGAGCCTAGCTTGGACAAGTGGTAGACCTTTCTTTCTCTATATATTTTAATAGAGTTAGCTTGCATAAGTGGTGGAGCTTCGAATGAAACCCCCATGTAAAACATATCATGGGTATTTCAAGTGGTGAGAAAGGATACCATTTAAAATATAACCTTATAGGTTGGACAAGTGGTGGACCTTAACACATAGTTCTTATTAATATAATGACATAGAGGGTACAAGTGGTGAATCTTGAGACCAAACCACTTGTGCTACTAGGGATAATAGGTTGGACAAGTGATGGACCTTGAATGTAAACCCCTTATGTACAAAAATATGGATCTAGGGTATTTCAATGGATCCTAGCTTGGAGACATGGTGGAGATTGCTTCTCTCAATGTTTCAATGGAACCTATCTTGGAGAAATGGTGGAGCATCCTTCTCTCCATGTTTCAATGGAGCCTATCTTGGACAAGTGGTGGACCTTTGCTTCTCTCTATGTTTCAATAGAGTTAGCTTGGACAAGTGGTGGATCTTGGAACAAAACCCCTTTGTAAAACATAGCATGGGCATAACAAGTGATGAGAAAAAATATCATTCAAGATATAACCTTATAGTTTGGAAAAGTGGTGATGGACCTTGAAAAGTGGTGAAGGATACCATTTAAGATATACCCTTATAGGTTGGACAAGTGGTGGACCTTAACACCTAGTTCTTCTTAATATAATGACATAGAGTGGATAAGTGGTGAATCTTAAGACCAAACCTCTCATGCTACTAGGTATAATACGTTAGAGAAGTGGTAGACCTTGAATGTAAACACCCCATGTACAAATATCATGGTTTTAGGGTGTTTCAGTGGAGCCTAGTATCTTGGAGACATGGTAGATCTTGATTCTTTCCATGTTTGAATGGCACCTATCTTGGAAAAATGATGGAGGTTACTTCTCTCCATGTTTCAACGGAGCCTAGCTTTGACAAGTGGTGAACCTTTGCTTCTCTCTATGTTTGAATAGAGTTAGCTTGGACAAGTGGTGTACCTTTGCTTCTCTCTATGTTTGAATAGAGTTAGCTTGGACAAGTGGTGGACCTTGGAATGAAACCCCCATGTAAAACATATCATGGGCATTTCAAGTGGTGAGAAAGGATACCATTTAAGATATAACCTTATAGGTTGGACAAGTGGTGGACCTTAATACATATTTCTTCTTAATATAATGACATAGAGTGTACAAGTGGTGTATCTTGAGACCAAACCACTCATGATACTAGGGATAATAGGTTAGACAAGTAGTGGTCCTTGAAATAAAACCCCCCATGTACAAAATAAAATGGGTTTAGGGTATTTAAATGGATCCTAGCTTGGAGAAATGGTGGAGCTTGCTTCTCTCCATGTTTCAATGAAGCCTATCTTGGAGAAATGGTGGAGTACCCTTCTCTCCATGTTTCAATATAGCCTAGCTTGGACAAGTGGTGGACCTTTGGTTCTCTCTATGTTTCAATAGAGTTAGCTTGGACAAGTGGCGGACATTGAAACAAAACTCCCATGTAAAACATATCATGGGTAGTTCAAGTTATGAGAAAAAAAACCATTTAAAATATAACCTTATAAGTTGGACAAGTGGTGGAGCTTAACACCCAATCCTTTTTAATACAATGACATAGAGTGGACAAGTGGTGAATCTTGAGACCAAACCTATCAAGCTACTAGGGATACTAGGTTGGACAAGTGATAGACCTTGAATGTACATCCCCTATGTACAAAATATCATGGGTTTAGGGTGTTTCAATGGAGTCTAGCATATTGGAGACATGGTGGAGCTTGCTTCGCTCCATGTTTCAAGTGGTGGACCTTCAATTATTTTCCCATACCTAGTTTAGACAACCCATACACTTTGCTACTCTAAAGGTTGGACGAGTCGTGGAGCTTTGTTTTTTCCTATGTTTTAATGGATCCTAGCTTGGACAAATGGTGGACCTTGGAAAGAAGCCCCCCCTGTACAACATAGCTCAGTTTTTTCATGTTTTAATGGAAGAGAGATTCGACAAATGGTGGAGCTTGCTTATCTCCATGTGGATTTTAGAACTAGCTTGGACAAGTGGTGGAGCTTTGCTTTTCTACTCTTCATAATACAATGATGTATAGGTTGGTTACATGGTGAATCATAAGGCCAAACCTCCCATCTTACTAGAGATGATAGGTTGGACAAGTGGTCAACCTTCTATCATTTCTCCATGCCTATAATTAGACAATTAGTAGAACTAGCATCTTTCTATGTTGTCTAGAGCTGAGCTTGGACAAGTAGTGGACCTTGCTACTCTCTTCCCTTGGTTTATTAGTTTGAAGACTCATTATATGTACTTGCTTAGATCTATATAATTACTCATTAGTTAGGTTACAAGTAGGTTTGTAAGTTGTTAGCCTCAAGGGACTTTGAATATTGAATAGTAAGAAAGTCAAGTGCTTGATTGAATATCTTTTGCTTATCTACACTAGACTCTAACTCAATAATAAGTTTCTTAAGTTCCACGAATTGTCCTATCTAGGCTCCAAAAGAGTCTTAATTGGTTTGTGCTAGATTCTAACTTCCTTGATGGGGTAGAATCCTAGAAAAATGAGGCACTATAATTTTTACCTTAGCTCAAATGGATTTTCACTTAAACTAGACTGCAATTTGGCACTCTAGTATCTTTGTCTCAATGGAGTTTAACACTAGATACATAGTAGTGATATTTAAGCTTCATGTCTCTTCACTTGATCGAGATATGAGACCATACTTTCAAGGTCACCACTTGTCTTACCTAAAGACCAATGTGAGACATGGGAGCAAGAAAGCCATCCAATATTGTTTTAACACTAGGTTGGTAACCTAACAGGACATAAAAGTGTCCTTTCAGGGTTTTGAACAAAACCTCCAAAACCATAGTAGATCCACTCATTTTGTAAAATTCTTCAAACCTATCATGAAAGTTTCTATAGCCACGCTCAATACAAATAATATATGAATGTTTTCTTAGTTCCCTATTGTCCTTTATGTTCATAAGGAGCCATGGAGCATGTCAAAAGAATAATACATCTCTTACCAAGGGGAATCTTGGGGACAAAGATGAAGTGCTAAATACAACAAACATGAAAAAACTGGGTTCAACATTATGAGTTGTAGAATCCCATAGAAACTATTCAATATCTAGCCAAGTTTGATCCTTATGACTAGATATGGTTACTATCTACAAAATGCATGTAGTTGTCACAAGAAACTAACAATGTTGAAAAAGCTATACTTGATATACTAGAATGTTTAGTTTTCTTCTATTATTGAAAAGATCAACCATCGTTGTGTACTATGAAAAATAGGGTATTAGGTGCCCCAAAACTCAAGGAATATTAGCTTTATGTTACAATATGCGACATAGAAAATCAAAACTGCATTTGAATATCATGAAATCCACAAAAAAAATCATAGAAGAGCTAAAATTGGCTAAAAAACAGGATTTGAAAATTTTTGTAATTTGGTCATAACTTACAACTTTAATATTTATTTCTCCCTAGAAGCATCAGCACATGTTGAGGACTACTAAAGATAGTTCTCTAGCATTATAGACCTCACAAACATGAATTCTAGAGTGGTATAGTTGCAAAAAGTTGAAAAAAGGAAAAAACAGGACTCGTTTTTTCACACATTTTAGGTTGTGAAATGTTGTGCAAGGACAAGGTTAAAGATGGAATTGATATTCCAAAAAAATGTCGAGTTTTTTTTACTCATGAGACAATTTTCTAGATAGATAGCACCTCAAAATCCATTTTGAAACTCTTGACATAATTCGAGGAAAATGGTCACTTAATAGGACATAAAAGTGTCCCATTACCAACCTAGTGTTAAGGACTATTACATAGACAATCAATAACTTAAGTAAAGCAAAAAGACTTGGATCTTTCACAATTAATAACTTAAGTTAAGCCAAAAAGACTTGGATCTTTGACAGTTTTTTTCAAACTAAAAAAGCACAATCTCATGCTAACAAAACTATAAATCACAATTGAAAGTTTTGAACAAGAAAAAGATCAGCAATCTTAATAAGAAGGATACTTTTCATTTCATTTGATGATTACAAATCAAAAGAAAGTCTCTCAAGAAATTGATAAACAAAAAATATAGGTGACTGGTTCATTATTTTGAGCAAAAATATCAAAATCTCTATTGATTGAGCTCCATCTAGTAGTATCCTTTGTAAGATCCTGCAGGAAGGAATAAAAAGAAAGATTTGTTAGATACCATGCACATGATTGTTCAAGAATGTGTATCAAGAATATATGACATGTCACTAGTACCTTAGGGTTGGTTTCTATCCAGCCTTAGAAGATTGTTCTCAGCTTTCACCTTATTTATATAAGCCTTTGCTGTGGCTGCCTTCAAAACTCCTTTTGTGTTACAACCCAATTTCCTAGCTAAAGTGGTCAATTGTGATGCCCTCATGCTTTCAATGGTTGTACGCTCCTTTGCCAAGATATCTTGTATTTGGGCTCTTCTCATTTCATTGCGGTGGCTTGTGTCACTTGCGTCTTCAATGATAGTTTCATCTCTGTCACCTTTTGGAGGTGGTATTCTTCTTGTAAAGAACACCTTAGCTGACCAAACATCATTTTCTGCTTCCAATACTCCATGATTTGTTTGTATTCACTATCATTTGTCACTATAGGTTGTCCATAACGATTAGAAGAAATTAAATCACGCACATCCCTTCTCTCATCAAGCTGAATCAAGTATGGCAGTAGCTCCTCCAAGAGCATATTGTCAACCATCTTATCAGCATCAAATTGTGGTGGAAAAATGCAATTGTTTGCTGGTGAAATACATCCCTTGTAAGGAGAGTCATCAATAAGCATTGTTCTTTGTGGATCACATTCAAACCCCATGGCAATTTTGGCTAGAGGCTTGAACATTGCGACCAAATTGCAAAGAAAGGCAATGTATCCTCAGCTAAGTTGTTTAGTGATGCAAGGATTTGATACACATTATTCCTAGTAGCTGTCGACCAAATTGCAACATTAAACCTCTGTAAAATAGTCTTCAAGAATTGGATGCAGCCTGGCCTGAATATAATATATCTTTTTGAATCCATTTGCATTGAGTTGTGGTGTGAGGATGATTGAGGGGAACGTTTCAACAATAGACCATTTAAATCCAATATAATTGTAAGCATGGATTTCTCAACATCTACACTACATGACGTAGTAGCAATTGGCAATAGCTCAAGAGTGGACTTTTCAGTATCTTTTGATGTATGTTGCATTTTTTAAGCATCCATTTCTTGGTTCTCATGATTGGAAGCTTGCTCAAGTTACACAACACTAGACTCTAGTATAGAAATATCATCCATCTTGGGCACTTCAGAAACCATAGAATCTATGGATTCTATAGTTGTTGGCTGAACCATTGGAGCATTATCCATCCCAGTTTGTGAATCTAAGAAAACACACACACAAATGGTATCTCAAAACCACTAGAATTTTATTCACCATATTTATATGTAGAACTCATAGTAAGAAATTTATTTAAGGTAAAGTCATTGTTAGAATCCTTGAAACCATTTTCAGCATTCATACACAAAACACCACTTGTCTAAAATACAATCTACTAACTCAACATTTTCCATCCTACACTTTATTAAAGATGAGTACTTAAAGTGAAAACTAAAAGCCACAACTTGTTGAGGAAACATGGATACAAGGTCCACCAAATGTCCAACCTAGACTGCAAGAAAACAATTGGAGTTTTGGCTTAGATTTGGATTCAAAGGCCACCACTTATTCAAGTAAGATAACTCCACTTCTTTAAGACAGTAATGTTTGAAGCCCCACCACTTGTCCAACATATACATTGATTAAATTTTGGTAAGATTTATCACAAATCACAAAGCATAAGAGCACTCTAGATTCTCGTTGAGCATAAACTAAACAATAATCAAATGTTATATTCACTTGAGATTTCATCCATATATGAAAAATGAAAATGATGCATGTACTTGAGATTTCCATCCATGTACAATACTTTACAATGTCAAGTAAAGCTATAGTCAGCAAACAACTCTTCTCCTGCTTCAACTTGACAAATAGTCTCAATGCATACATGGCCATATTCTTCTGACTTGATGTGTGAAGAGGTGAATTTATGCCAAGTTGGAAAATTTGGATCAAATGCATAGCTTACGTTGGGACAGACATTTGTACTATGAGAACTATTTATATAGCCCGACACGTTTCCTTCTTCTTCTATGTTTGGATCCTCTAGAAGAGAATATTTATAAGCTCTTGGAAATATTTTGCATATCTTTTTCCATTCTTGAAATCTATACTTATGCCCTCCATAGTTTAGAATAGTGAAACCACTTTCCAAGGTAGTATGCACAAATAGCCCATAACCAGCTCCTTGAATACATGAAAGTCGCACTTCAAAATCCACACCATTAATATGGAAAATTACATCTTTGGGAATAGGAAAAGTTGGTGTCCCAAAAGGATCTTCATGCCAATCATAGTGTGAAATACATCTAGTTTTTAAATCACTTAACTCCTTTGAGTCTGCAAAAAGAAGAAAATATTATGCATAAAATAATGACAAGATCAAAGAAAGATATCATTATTTTATAGTCCAATAGGTCCATTGTATGGAAGACTTAGAGTTCCTCTTACATGGTGCCTCCAAGGTTTCCAGAAAATAAAATCATTGAAAAAAAAAAGGCCACTGTGTCTCCAATCTATTGCCCATTTGAAGCATAGAGAGAACCAAGGTCCACCACTTGTCCAAGCTAGACATGGAGCATTGACACAAGATCCAACACTTATCCAAGAACCCTATAGTATATGTGGTAACATGGGATGCGTTGATGCAACAAAAGTAGTCTAGCCTCCTCATCCATCTCTTTTTTCTTGTAGCCTAGAGGAATTAGTGTCAAGGTCTATCACTAGTCAAAAACTACACATAGAACATTGATACAAGGTTCCACCACATGTGAAACCTATCATCTCTAGTAGCATGGATGGTTTGATATCAAGGTTCACCACGTGTCCTACCTATACTCTATTGTAGCATAGAGATTCTGGTTTGGTGGTACTACACTTGTCCAAACTTGGCTTGTTGTTGATATCTGGAGTTGATCAAGGGTCCTCCACTTGTCCAAGTTAGGCATATAAAACAATTGCAAGGTCCACCATGTGTACAACATATTCAGATTGATTATAGCATGCATGGTCTTATTTCATGGGCAACCATCTTCTCTCCAACATGTGTCCAACCTCAGATCCATTGAAGCATGGAGAGAAGCAAGGTCCACCACTTATCAAAGCTATTATTTTCTCCCAGTGCTTTCAAAACCCATAATACGGAGTACATGGGGGGGGGGGGGTTCTTGTTTCAAGGTCCACCACTTAGCTAAGATTGGATCCATTGAAACATAAAGAGAAGCAAGCTCTACCATTTGTCCAAGCTAGGTGCCATTGAAACATGAAAACCCCATAATATGTTGTATACGGGGGGTGTTTTTCAAGGTCTACCACTTGTCTAAGCTATGGTCCATTGGAACATGGAGAGAAGCAAAGGTCCACCACTTTTCTAAGCTAGGATCCATTGAAACATGGAGAGAAGCAAGCTCCATTGTTTGTCTAAGCTAGGATCCATTGGAACATGGAGAAAACAAGATCCACCACTTTCCTATTATTGCATAGAGATTCTGGTTTGAAGGTCCACCACTTGTCCAACCTTGCCTTCATGTATGGAGATAATCAAGAGTGCAATGCTTCTCTAAGATAGGGACATAAAAGAGTTTCAAGTTCCACTACATATACTATCTATGATGGGTTTTAGCATGGGAGGTTTCATTTTAAGGTTGACCACTTCTCTAGATCCGCTTGTCCAACCTCAGATCCATTGAAGCATGGAGAAGAAAGGTCTACCAACTCTCCAAAATAGGCAAGAAAATCTCTATAAAACCCATGAATTGTTAATATATGCTATGCTGTGGAGTTTTGTTTGAAGGTCCACTCCTTATCCAAGCTACAATCCATTGAAGCATGGAAATAAGTAAGATATATCTCTAGTCCAAGATAGGATCCATTGAAACATAGAGAGAATCAAGGTCCACCACTTGTCCAAGCTATGCATGGGTAATTGATATAAGGACCACTACGTTTTCACCTATACTATTCTCTATCATGGATGGTTTCATATCCCACCAATTTTTCAACTTATTTAGTAGGTTGTATATGGGGGTTTGGCTTCAAGGTACTTCACTTGTCTAAGGTGGGTTCCATTGAACCATGGAGAGAAACAATGTCTACCACTTGTCCAAAATATGCTCCTTTAAAACATAAAAGCAAGGTCCAGCACTTGTCCAAGCTAATGTTTCTCTCCATTGAAGCATG
The DNA here is from genome assembly GCF_014529385.1 of Adiantum capillus-veneris. Classification (NCBI taxonomy): domain Eukaryota; kingdom Viridiplantae; phylum Streptophyta; class Polypodiopsida; order Polypodiales; family Pteridaceae; genus Adiantum; species Adiantum capillus-veneris. The sequence goes on along the minus strand of NC_140944.1, from coordinate 96,377,624 downwards.
GAGAGAAACAAGTTCTACAACCTGTCCAAAATATGCTCCATTGAAACATAAAAGCAAGGTCCACCACTTGTCCAAGCTAATATAACAAATGGGTGTTGGTTATAAGGTGTACCACACTTGTCTAAACTAGTCTCCATGCAAGGTCCACCACATGTCCAAGCTATATGAGCTTGGTTTGAAGCTCTACCACACCTCTTGAACTTAGGATCCATGTAAGGTCCACCTTTTGTCCAGCTATTCCTTTAGTGAGTACTAAAACTAAGTAAATTGCAATACTTAAATACCTTTCCAAGCTCATTAAGATTTTGGTCTCTAAGGCCACCACCATATGTCTAATATATGCCCTAATTGATTACTTATGCTAGTTCTCAAAGTCCAAACATAAGCTCCCTTCTAGCAAGGTTAGTTTAAATTTAGGCTCCAGCACCTGTCTAAGCTAGGTTCAATTTATGAAGCATCACCATTTAACCATGCTAGGATCTAATGCATCATATCAAGGGGGTATTGATAAAAGGTCCAAAACTTATTGAGTTCAAGCTCTTAAGTAATTAAGATCCACCATTCAAACCTTGAATGCTTGAGATAAAAAATAAAAACTCAATCAATACTATATAAAGAAAAATCTAACATTAAGAGTATCAAATCAGTAACAAGAAACACTAACACACACAAGAAACTCAAAACATACGTGTCTCTATTTCCAAAAAGTCCTCCATTGACAGAGGATGTTGTTGTTGTTCTTCTTCTTCTCTTTGTGGAGAGCACTACTTTGTAACAGGCACAGTGTCGTCCGATTGTGAAGTGGATTGTTGAATTCCATCCCATTTTTTTATATCTTCATGAGACTTAACAAAGTCTAGCAGCATGGTCTCCACGTTTTTTGCCTCCTCCACACTATCAACTAAGCATATAACTTCTTTTTTGTGTTGTATTACTTCTTGTGCAACCAAGGAGCCATCACCAAAAACATCAACAAGCTTGCGGTCTTAAAAACAATATGTACCAATGTAGTGCTTGACCGAAGATCTTTTTTTGGCCTCCAAATATTGCAAATCTGACAGATCGTTATCTGCTACTTGAAGAAGAGAACAATCAATTGGCATGGGATGTTCCTCTGATCTTCTTCTCAGGTCTTCAAATGCATTGCCTTGTCCCTAGAAGGCAATAACTGTTAGGAATTGAATTGCTCCTTTGCAAGGAGCTGATGGAAAGTGATGCAATGCACCACAACAATGGTAGCTCAGATTATCTCCCATGGTGTGAAAGACACATTGAAATTTTGTGAAGTTAGTGAAATCCACAAATGCAACAAAGACAAATCGAGGATCTGTTGACCCTCTAACGATAGCCAAGATCCCATCCAAAGCATTTTTAAATGTCTCCTCACTCCACTTCAAATTGCCTCCAACGTTTTTTGTCATATCTAAAACACATAAGCCAATAGGCACTTTATTATTGAAGTGGCGCGCATCAAGTAGAGATTGCCTTCCATTTGTAGGCTCACCACATAGATTGACCATGGAAAATCTCTAGGCTTAATTTTCTCCTTTTGAAGGTGAATTGCCCATTGCATGTATTTTATTGCTCCATCTAGAAAAGCCATTTTCTTTGTTCCACGCGTCAAACTATATCTGATCCATTCCTCGCATAGCATTAAAAGTGTTTTATAAACAACATCATTGATGTTATAAATTTTGACCACCTCCTCCCAGTCTTTACATTGTGAAGACTCATTCAAATTGTTGAAGCCTTCAAGAAGTGCATCTTGAATCAATTTTTCTTGCTTCAACTACTTGATTCGATCATACATGTCAGTTGCATCACCATCCTTTGCACTCTTTGACAGTAAAATCTTCTCATCTCGAATCTCTTCTTGAATAGTCTTTACCTCTCATTCCTCAAGGCCACAAAGGTATCTAAATACAGTTGTTGGGGGTTTCTTATTCTCCTCTTCTAGCCTTTCAATGATTTCTATCCAGCAATCATAAATTAAATCACAGTACGTGACCATGTGTGCCTATTTAGCAATCCAACTTGCTGCTGCACTCATTCTTGCCAATCGAAGAAAAGCCTAAAAATAAATAGAGAAATAATTAAACTATTGAGAAAGATTTGTTAATTAAATACTATCAAAAAGAAAAAGAAAATAACTTACATCCCATCCGGCACGAGATGCATGTCCCTCTGCAATTCCACTTGCTGCCTTTGGTGGTCGTCCTGAGAATATCCATTGACTCCGTAAATGTCTCAATATTTGGCTGTAAGGTTGCTTGACATACAATGCCTGAGCCTCCTCATTTTCAATGGCAGATATAGCAGTTGCAACAAATGGAGGAGCATTCACAACAATGCGAGCCTTTCTAAATTTATACATGCTAATCATCTTTCAAATATCTCTTTTTTGTTTTGTTCATTGTGAAGCAAAACTTTTGCAGCATAGATTGAATGCTGCCCATCAAGAATCCAATAATGATAATCTTTAATTTTTTGCTCTTCTACCTCTTCTACTGCCAAAGGAGTCCCCTTCTTTGACTTTGCATTTCGAACAGGCATCAAATATGCACATGCTGCAGGCTTGGTCGTACTCTGTGAAAATTCAAATAACACACTTTCAGCGTGTTTTTTATCCATAATACGTGCATTATAGTGATCAGGAGCAAGCCAACAATTTTGAATAGGGATATCAAATTCCCTATATTGGAAGGAAAATAGTTTATGTACTTATTCATTCCACCTGTATCTTTTTCTTGTCCTTTCATGGCCTCAGCTTCTAAAACATCTGGATCCACAATTCTCATCTTTGACATTGAACCCTCTGTTGATGAGGATGCCAAAGATGCCTTGTCTACATCCAAAATGGAACTAGTTCGCTTAGCTGCTACTTTCTGCACTTTTTCTTGCTTCTTTGTGGATGGTGGTCGTGAAGCTTTCACCTTTTTTCGTTGTAGTGTGGCAATGATGGAGCTTTGAAGTTGATCTGCTGTGATATTTGGATTTGATTCTGCAAACTTCCATCCTCGAGAAAACATTGTCTCTTCTTTGTTTCTAGACATGCGCTCCAATGCATATGCTCCTGGAGATAGTTGAAATTCTAGATTTAGTGGAACTAGAATGTCAATGCATTCCACCTCCGGATGACTATCAACTACAGAGACAGATGCTTCCACAACTTGTCCAACATCTTCAAATAAGCTGTCATTCTCCTTTTTGGCAATAAATAGATGCACCTTATGAAATTGTGCACCCTCTATACCATATATGTCCAAATACCATTTCCTAAGATCATTGGAAGTATAGTCAATTGAGACAGCAACCCTTGCAACCTGTTTTTTTGGAGCCATCTTTCCTGAAACAAAAAAAAACCAAATGTTATTTTAACATAAACTTTTTTGTAATGGATTAAGTTTGTGTCAATACAAGGTGCACCACTTGTTCAAGCTAGATCTAAGAAAGTATACATAGTGATCTTTTAAGCTAGTAAACTAAGGGAAGGGGGAAGTAAGGTCCACCATTTGTCCAAGCTCAGCTCTAGACAACATGGAAAGATTCGAGGTCTACTAATTGTCTAATATAGGCTAACTCTATTGAAATATAGAGAGAAGCAAAGGTCCACCACTTGTCCAATCTAGGGTCCATTGAAACATGGAGAGAAGGATGCTCGACCATTTGTCCAAAATAGGCTCCATTGAAACATGAAGAGAAGCAAGCTGCACCATGTCTCCGAGATGCTAGGCTCCATTGAAATACCTTAAACCCATGATATTCTGTATATATGGGGTTTAAATGCAAGGTCCACCACTTGTCCAATCTATTATCCCTAGTAGCATGAGTGGTTTGGTCTCAAGATTCACCCCTTTTCCACTCTATTTCATTATATTAAGAAGATCTGGGTGTTAAGATCCACCACTTGTCCAACCTATAAGGCTATATCTTAAATGGTATTCTTTACCACCACTTAGAATGCACATGATAGGTTTTACATAGGGTTTTGGTTCCAAGGTCCACCACTTGTCCAAGCTTACTGTATTGAAACATAGAGAGAAGCAAAGGTCCACCACTTGTCCAAGCTAGGCTCCATTCAAACATGGCGAGAACGATGCTCTAGCATTTGTCCAAGCGAGGTTCGATTGAAATATGAAGAGAAGCAAGCTGCACCATGTATCCAAGATGATAGGCTCCATTGAAATACCTTAAATCCACGATATTTCGTACATGGGGGTTTACTTTCAAGGTCCACCACTTGTCCAGCCTATTATCCTTGGTAGCATGAGTGGTTTGGTCTCAAGATTCACTAATTTTTCACTCTATGTCATTATATTAAGAAGATCCGAGTGTTAAGGTCCACCACAGATCCATTGAAATACCTTAAACCCACGATATTTTGTACATGTGGGGTTTAAATTCAAGGTCAACTACTTGTCCAAGTTATTATCCCTAGTAGCATGAGTGGTTTGGTCTCAAGATTCACCACTTTTCCACTCTATGTCATTATATTAAGAAGATCTCGGTATTAAGGTCCACCACTTGTCCAGCCTATAAGGCTATATGTTAAAGGGTATTAATTCTCACCACTTGGAGTAACCATGATAGGTTTCACATGGGGTTTTGGTTCCAAGGTCCACCACTTTTCCAAGCTAGGGTCCATTGAAACATGGAGAAAAGAATGCTCCACCATTTTTCCAAGATACGCTCCATTGAAACATGAAGAGAAGCAAGCTAGACCATGTCTACAAGATGCTAGGCTCCATTGAAATACCTTAAACCCATGATATTTCGTACATGGGGGGTTTACTTTCAAGGTCCACCACTTGTCCAACCTATTATCTCTAGTAGCATGAGTGGTTTGGTCTCAAGATTCACCACTTTTCCACTCTATGTCATTATATTAAGAATATCTAGGTGTTAAGGTCCACCACTTGTCCAACCTATAAGGCTATATCTTAAACTTTATTCTTTCTCACCACTTGGAGTTAGCATGATAGGTTTAACATGGGGGTTTCGTTCAAAGGTCCACCACTTGTCCAAGCTAGCCTCCATTGAAACATGGAGAGAATGATGCTTCACCATTTTCCCAAGATAGGCTCCATTGAAACATGAAGAGAAGCAAGTTGCACCATGTCTCCATAATGATAGCCTCCATCGAAATACCTCAACCCCACGTTATTTTGTACATGGTGATTTTACAGTCAAGGTCCACAACTTGTCCAACCTATTATCGCTAGTAGCATGAGTGGTTTGCTCTCAAGATTCACCACTTTTCCACTCTATGTCATTATATTAAGAATATCTGGGTGTTAAGGTCCACCACTTGTCCAACCTATGAGAGTATATCTTAAAGGTTTTTCTTTCTGACACTTGGAGTGACCATGATAGATTTTACATGGGGGTTTGGTTCCAATGTCCACTAGTTGTACAAGCCAACTCTATTGAAAGATATAGAGAAGCAAAGGTCCACCACTTGTCCAAGCTAGGCTCCATTGAAACATGTAGAGAAGGATGCTCCATCATTTGTCGAAGCTAACTCTATTGAAACATGGGGGGTTTACATTCAAGGTCCACCCCTTGTCCAACCTATTAACGCTAGTAGCATGAGTGGTTTGGTCTAAAGATTCACCACTTTTTCATTCTGCCATTATATTAGGAATATCTGGGTGTTAAGGTCCACCACTTGTTCAAACTATAACGATATATCTTAACACTAGAATGGTAACCTAACAGGACATAAAAGTGTCTTTTCAGGGTTTTGGGAATAATTTCCAAAACCATAGAAGATCCGCTCATTTTGAAAAATCCTTTCATGAGCTTATAGTTCAATAACTACTACATATGGAAAAAATGAGAAAATTGTAATTTTTCTCATCCCTTGGTCACTACAAGCCTCCAAAGTTGATGGACCAGTGCATTTTGCCCAAAACAACAGTTTCTTACGATTGATTGCATATAAATAAGAGTGAGGATTTTTGTAGGACATGAGATAAAATGCCCTGTTAACTTCAATGGGTTGGTGACCAAAACATATGGTTGCTTTTACCTCACTAATTTTTTTTTGGGCAAAAAAAATAGGTACAAAAAAGTTGCATTTTTGCCATTTTGCGGACCTATCATCAAAGTTTCTATAGTCACACTCAATACAGATACTATATACATGTTTTCTTAGTTCCCTTTGGGCCTTTGGATTCAAAAGGAGCCATGGATCATGCCAAAAGGATAATGGATCTCTTACAATTGGAACCTTGGGGGCAATGATAAAGTGCTAAATACAGCAAACATGAAAAAACTGGGTTTAGCATTATGACCTCTAGAAACCCATAGAAACTTCTCAATATCTAGCCAAGTTTGTAGTCTAGGATTAGATATGGTTACTACCTACAAAATACACACAATTGGCCTAAGAAACTAGAAATATTGAGAAAGTTTTACTTGCTACTCTAAAATGTATCGTATTCTTCAGCAATCAAAAAACTCAACCTTCATCATATACTATGCTATATAGCATATTAGGTCCCCCAAAACTCAAGGAAGATTAGCTTTAATTGCACAATCAAAATTGAATTTGGATATCAAGAAAGCCACCATAAAAATCATAAAAGAGCTAATTTTGGCCAATAAACAGGATTATGCAATTCTTGTAAATTGGTCATAACATTCAATTTTAACACCTAGATCTCTCTACAAGAATCAAAACATGTTGAGAACTATGAAGACCTAACCTCTAGCCATGTAAACCTCACAAACATGAAGTTTAGAGTGGTATAGTTGCCAAAAATTGAAAAAAGCCAAAAACAGGACCCGTTTTTTCACACAGTTTAGGTTCAAAAATGTTGTGCAAGAATAAGGTTAATGGTGAGATCGATACTCAAAAAAAAAATGCAAAGTTTTTTTCAGCTCATAAGGCAACTTTGTGGATATATAGCACCTAGAAATTCATTTTCATACTCTTCAAATAATTCAAGCAAAATGGTCACTTAATAGGACACAAAAGTGTCCAAGGATATAAAAGTGTCCTGTTACCATTCTAGTGTTAAGGGTTATTCTTACCACTTGGAGTGATCATGATAGGTTTTACATGGGGGTTTGGTTCCATGGTCCACCACTTGTCCAAGCTAACACTATTGAAACATAGAGAGAAGCAAAGGTCCACCACTTCTCCAAGCTAAGGTCCATTGAAACATGGAGAGAAGAATGCTCCACCATTGGTCCAAGATAGACTCCATTGAAACATGAACAGAAGCAAGCTGCACCATGTCTCCAAGATGCTAGCCTCCATCAAAATACCTTAAGCCCATGTTATTTTGTACATGGGGAGTTTACAGTCAAGGTTCACCACTTGTCCAACCTATTATCGCTAGTAGCATCACTGGTTTGCTCTCAAGATTCACCACTTTTCCACTCTATGTCATTATATTAAGAATATCTGGGTGTTAAGGTCCACCACTTGTCCAACCTATAAGACTATATCTTAAAGGTTATTCTTTCTGACCACTTGGAGTAACCATGATAGGTTTTACAACGGGGTTTGGTTCCAAGGTCCACCACTTGTCCAAGCTAACTCTCGAAAGATAGAGAGAAGCAAAGGTCCACCACTTGTCCAAGCTAGGCTCCATTGAAACATGTAGAGAAGCATGCTCCACCATTTGTCGAAGCTAACTCTATAAAAGCATGGGAGGTTAACATTCAAGGTCCACCACTTGTCCAAACTATTAACGCTAGTAGCATGAGTTGTTTGGTCTCAAGATTCACGACTTTTTCACTCTATGTCATTGTATTAAGAATATCTGGGTGTTCACATCCACCACTTGTCCAACCTATAAGGATATATCTTAAAGGTTACTCTTTCTGACCACTTGGAGGGACCATGATAGGTTTTATAGGGGGGTTTGGTTCCAAGGTCCACCACTTGTCCAACCTAACTCTATTGAAAGAAAGAGAGAACCAAAGGTCCACTATGTGTCCAAGCTAGGGTCCATTGAAACAAGGAGAAAAGGATTCTCCACCATGGGTCCAAGATAGACTCCATTGAAACATGAAGAGAAGCAAGTTGCACCATGTCTTTAAAATGCTCGCCTCCATCGAAATACCTTAAGCCCACGTTATTTTGTACATGGGGAGTTTACAGTCAAGGTCCACCACTTGTCCAACCTATTATCGCTAGTAGCATGAGTAGTTTGCTCTCAAGAATCACCACTTTTCCACTCTATGTGAGTAGATTAAGAATATCTGGGTGTTCAGGTCCACCACTTGTCCAACCTCTAAGACTATATCTTTAAGGTTATTCTTTCTGACCACTTGGAGTGACCATGATAGGTTTTACAAGGGGGTTTGGTTCCAAGGTCCACCACCTTTCCAAGCTTACTCTATTGAAAGATAGAGAGAAGCAAAGGTCCACCACTTGTCCAAGTTAGGCTCCATTGAAACATGTAGAGAAGCATGCTCCACCATTTGTCGAAGCTAACTCTATTGAAACATGGGAGGTTTACATTCAAGGTCCACCACTTGTCCAAACTGTTAACGCTAGTTGCATGAGTTGTTTGGTCTCAAGATTCACCACTTTTTCACTCTATGTCATTGTATTAAGAATATCTGGGTCTCCACATCCACCACTTGTCCAATCTATAAGGATATAGCTTAAAGGTTATTCTTTCCGACCGCTTGGAGTGACCATGATAGGTTTTACATGGGGGTTTGGTTCCAAGGTCCACCACTTGTCCAATATTTTTCTATCGAAAGATAGAGAGAAGCAAAGGTCCACTAGTTGTCCAAGCTAGGTTCCATTGAAACATGGAGAGAAGGATGCTCCACCATTGGTCCAAGATCGACTCCATTGAAACATGAAGAGAAGCAAGCTGCACCATGTCTCCAAGATGCTCGCCTCCATCGAAATACCTTAAGCCCACGTTATTTTGTACATTGGGAGTTTACAGTCAAGGTCCACCACTTGTCCATCCTATTATCGCTACTAGCATGACTAGTTTACTCTCGAGATTCACCACTTTTCTAGTCTATTTTATATATTAAGAATATCTCGGCTTTAAGGTCCACCACTTGTCCAACCTATAAGACTATATCTTAAACTTTATTCTTTCTCACCAATTGGAGTTACCATGATAGGTTTTATTTGTGGGTTTGGGTCCAAGGTCCACCACTTGTCCAAGCTAACTCTATTGAAAGATAGAGAGAAGCAAAGGTCCACCACTTGTCCAAGCTAGGCTTCATTGAAACATGAAGAGAAGCAAGCTGCACCATGTCTCCATAATGATAGCCTCCATCGAAATACCTCAACCCCACGTTATTTTGTACATGGTGAGTTTACAGTCAAGGTCCACAACTTGTCCAACCTATTATCGCTAGTAGCATGAGTGTTTTGCTCTCAAGATTCACCACTTTTCCGCTCTATGTCATTATATTAAGAATATCTGGGTGTTAAGGTCCACCACTTGTCCAACCTATGAGACTATATCTTAAACGTTATTCTTTCTGACCACTTGGAGTAACCATGATAGGTTTTACATGGGGGTTTGGTTCCAAGGTCCACCAGCTGTCCAAGCTAACTCTATTGAAAGATAGAGCGAAGCAAAGGTCCACCACTTGTCCAAGCTATGCTCCATTGAAACATGTAGAGAAGGTTGCTCCATCATTTGTCGAAGCTAACTCTATTGAAACATGGGGGGTTTACATTCAGGGTCCACCCCTTGTCCAACCTATTAACGCTTATAGCATAAGTGGTTTGGTCTCAAGATTCACCACTTTTTCATTCTGTCATTATATTAAGAATATCTGGGTGTTAAGGTCCACCACTTGACCATTGAAACATGGAGAGAAGAATGCTCCACCATTGGTCCAAAATAGACTCCATTGAAACATTAACAGAAGCAAGTTACACCATGTATCCAAGATGCTAGCCTCCATCGAAATACCTTAAGCCCATGTTATTTTGTACGTGGGGAGTTTACAGTCAAGGTTCACCACTTGTCCAACCTATTATCGTTAGTAGCATCAGTGGTTTGCTCTCAAGACTCACCACTTTTCCACTCTATGTGATTATATTAAGAATATCTGGGTGTTAAGGTCCACCACTTGTCCAACCTATAAGACTATATCTTAAAGGTTATTCTTTCTGACCACTTGGAGTGACCATGATAGGTTTTACAAGGGGGTTTGGTTCCAAGGTCCACCACTTGTCCAAGCTAACTCTATTGAAAGATAGAGAGAAGCAAAGGTCCACCACTTGTGCAAGCTAGGCTCCATTGAAATATGTAGAGAAGCATGCTCCACCATTTGTCGAAGCTAACTCTATAAAAACATGGGAGGTTTACATTCAAGGTCCACCACTTGTCCAAACTATTAACGCTAGTAGCATGAGTTGTTTGGTCTCAAGATTCACCACTTTTTCACTCTATGTCATTGTATTAATAATATCTGGGTGTTCACATCCACCACTTGTCCAACCTATAAGGATATATCTTAAAGGTTATTCTTTCTGACCACTTGGAGTGACCATGATAGGTTTTACATGGGGTTTTGGTTCCAAGGTCCACCACTTGTCCAAGGTAACTCTATTCAAAGATAGAGAGAAGAAAAGGTCGACTTTTTGTCCAAGCTAGGGTCCATTGAAACATGGAGAGAAGGATGCTCCACCATTAGTCCAAGATAGACTCCATTGAAACATGAAGAGAAGCAAGCTGCACCATGTCTCCAAGATGCTCGCCTCCATCGAAATACCTTAAGCCCACGTTATATTGTACATGGGGAGTTTACAGTCAAGTTCCACCACTTGTCCAACCTATTATCGCTAGTAGCATGAGTAGTTTGCTCTCAAGATTCACCACTTTTTCACTCTATGTGAGTATATTTAGAAGGTTTGGCTGTTAAGGTCCACCACTTGGCCAACCTATCAAGCTATATCTTAAATGATATTTTTTCTCACCACTTGGAATGTGCATGATATGTTTTACATGGGGTTTTGTTCCAAGGTCCACCACTTGTCCAAGCTAGATCTATTACATATATATTATACATACAATATTCAACTAGATTTCCTACCTATTATGTCCAGTAGCATGGATGCTCTGGCTTTAAGGTCCACCACTTGTCCAACCTATACTCTCTTATGTAAGGGAGATCTTGCTATAAATTCAAAACCTTCCCGCCTAAATTAAAAATTCAAAATCTTATCGCCTAAATTTAAAATATCCCTCCCAAATTTTAAATATCCCGCCTATATTTTAAAATATCCCGCCCAAATTTTAAAATTCAAACTTTTTTATAAAATTTAAATTTTAACACTTAAATTTAAAATATTCCACCCGAAATTGATTTTAAATTCAAGTTTACCAGAAAAAGATATCATTATCCCACCTAAATTCAAATATGTAAACCTCAAATCATTATATTGTACATAAATTCAAACAAATTTAAATTAACAAGTCTAAACTGATATTAGTTTGCATAGATATGAATTTATCAAACCTAATTTATGTCACCATGTTAGAGAGAGTGGTTAGAGAATTTGAACAAGGTCCACCACTTGTCCAACGTAGATACCAAGAAGGATTGAGTGTACAAGGTATTGTTTGGAGGTCCTTATAGTCCACTGGTCTCAAGGTCCACCACTTGTGGTAAGGGTCACCAAAAAGTGTATATATTCATCCAAAGAAATACACGTATTTTTGGTCTACATGTCCTAGTTTTAACCATTTATGTCCATTAGGTGTATCACTAAACAACACTACTTTTGTTGAGAAACAAAAGTTACAATCATATCTACAAATGGATTAGAGGAAAATCAGCTCACCATACATCCAGAACTCGCTACAAGAATCGACTTTAACAGATCACGCAAGTAGGTCTTCCATTCAAGTTTACTAGTATTACAATGTGTTAGTTATTTGTGATATTTATGTATGTATATATACTATGTGTGCATATCGTAATTAAGTGTAATTGTGTATCTGCATTATGTATGAGTATTACAATGAAATAACACAAATATACATACATGATACACATAGATAACACAGACGCACACATACATGAGCATGTATTTTCAAGAGAGAGATAGCAAGATACAGAGATAGATAGATAGATAGAGAGAGAGAGAGAGAGAGAGAGAGAAATACCTGTTTTCTAGAGAGAGGAGAGAGAGAAAGATAACAGATTTCACTGTGTTATGTATGTGGAAGAGAGGAAGATGATGTATGGAAATATGTGCACTTATTTTCAAGAGAGAGACAACAAGATAACAGATTTCACTGTGGTTATGTATGTGGAAGAGAGGAAGACGATGTGTGGAAATATGTGCATGTATTTTCAAGAGAGAGACAGTAAGATAACAGATTTCACTGTGGTTATGTATGTGGAAGAGAGGAAGACGATGTGTGGGAATACGTGTATGTGTGCGGGAATACTTTTAAACTATGTATCTCTGTCTTTTGACGAGAGAGTGTGTGTGCAAGAAAGAGTTACAGAGAACCATCTTCTCTATATGGAGAAAGACAGAGAGTGAGAGAGAGAGAAATACCTATTTTTTCTCTATTCATGAGGTGTGCAATGTCTCCTGAGAAGAAGCTATGCCCGATCCTGCCCTTCTCGAAAGCGTTGCGTACAATGCTGTTTCTTTATCTTGTGCGCGAACTGTCAATCATGTGCGTTGTGTACGATGCCGGGTTTTCTCCTCTACGCGTGCGTATACTCCAACTGTGTGCGATCTGTGTGTTTGCTGCTCACCTGCTTTCTCTGTGTGCGTTGCTCGTGTGCTCTCTCTGTGCCTAATCTTGATAGGGTTTATTAGAATGCCACGTATGCTACAAGTCCATGTTTTATCATAGGATTAAAAAAAACAAAAGCAATATAAAACATTAACCAATTCACACGGCCAAAATTAAAGAAATCATGGTTGAAAATATGCAAAACATGCGTAACTCTATACTAGGAATTCACTTTTTTTAAAAAATCTATGGGCGCTGCCCCGTACCCCGCCCAGAACAATATCCCAAAATCAGCCTCCCAAGCCCCGCCATCGAGAGCGCTATATTCCACATCCCCATCAAGAGCACTACCCCCAAACCTCACGTGGAACCGCTGCCTCGTCAGATGCACACCATTGTGGCATTGCCCTAAGACCCCGCATCTGGAGTGCTAAATGGGAACATTCTTCATTAGTGAAAGTTTGAACATAAATTATATTTAGCATATACTTAAATATAATACAAATATTAACATATTAAGTATACTACTAATTTACTATAGCAGTTCTAGATTATGTCCCATACTATATTTAAGGTGCCAAAGGTTTGGCCTTATGGTCCTAGATTTAGCCAAGTGGTCAACACATATAGGACCAAGTGCACACTGTGCCACAAAACTTGGCCACCACTTCACTTGACAAAGTTTAGGAATCCTAAGTTTTCAATGTTCTTATTATGTCATAAGACACTTCTTTTTTGTCACCTTTTGCCTCGTGGAAAACCTAGGCTTGTTTTCACATACTCAGGCACTTCAATCCATAATAAATTTTCATTACTCTTCGGAAACCCTTTTGTTCAAGTCTTTGAAAAAATGTTGTTTAAGGCCACCCTAAACCATTTTCATTTAGGAGTGTCTAAAACTAGCTTTTTGGCAATTCGAGAAGAAAATGGTCAAAGTTTTATACTTAGTTTTAACCACTTGACCAATTCAAATATTGGAAAGCAAGGTCTTGTAATACTTTTCTTTAGACATCACACATTAAAACTAGGTCCCTCACTTGTCCAAGCTATGCTCTAATACAATAAAGGGATTTTGGTTTCAAGATGCACCACTTTCCCAACCTTGATTCCATTAAAGAAGCTAACTCTACTTAGACATTTAATAGCAAGGTCCTATAGCAGTTCACATTGAACATTTTCCATGACAGCTAGGTCTACCACTTATCTAAGCTATGCTCTAATAGAGTAAGGGGGTTTTGGTTTCAAGATCCACCACTTGTCCAAACTTGATTTGGGAAGCAAGGTCCTATAATAGTTTTCTTTGGACATTCACCATTACAACTAAGTCCACCACTTCTCCAAGCTATGTTCTAACACACTAAGGAGGTTTTGGTTTCAAGGAGAACCACTTGTACGACTTCGTTTTTGGAAGTAAGGTCTTTACATAGTTCACCTTGGACCTTGGACATTGGATACTACAACTAAGCCCACCACTTGTCCAAGCTATCCTCTACATATAGCCAAAGGGTTTGGGTTTCAAGATTCACCACTTTTCCAACCTTTCTTCCATTAAAGAAAGGAGGGGCATTATAACTAGGTCCGGTCCACCACTTGTCCAAGCTATGCTCTGATATAGAAAGGGGATTTTCACTTCAAGGTCCACCACGTGTTCAACCTTGCAAGACTCAAAGGATACTTGGACATTGGAAAGTATAGTCCTATAGTAGTTGATAGGTGGCAGTGGGTATTACAACTAGGTCCAACCTATGCTCTCATATAGCAAAGAGGCTTTGGTATCAAGGTCCACCACTTGTCCAACCTTGCTTCCATTAAAGAAATGAGGGGCTACGTAAACATTGGCAAGCAAGGCAGCAAGGTCCTAAGGTATTTCACCTTAGATATTGGGCATTATAACTAGGTCCACCACTTGTCCAAACTATGCTCTGATATAGAAAGGGGATTTTTGTTTCAAGGTCCACCACGTGTTCAACCTTGCAAAACTCAAGGGATACTTGGACATTGGAAAGCATAGTCCTATAGTAGTTGATAGGTGGCAGTGGGTATTACAACTAGGTCCACCACTTGTCCAACCTATGCTCTAATATAGCAAGGATGCTTTGGTTTCAAGATCCACCATAATTTCCAACCTTGCTTCCATTAATATAGCAAGGAGGATTTGGTCTCAAGGTTCACCACTTGTCCAACCTATGCAAACCTTTTTCATGTTGTAGCATGATTTTTTGTTTGAAGAGTACTTTTCTATAACTATGGATTTAACGATGTAATATTTTTCACTTACAGGATGGACTTCGAATATGGGGAGAAAGTACATATGATACTTGACAATGAAATTGTTGGTATTGGTTGTGTGTATAGAACAGATCCAGATTCCACTTGTGGTGGTACAAAGATAGGGCAAGGAAATGTCTCCATACCAGTGGAGGAATGCTTGAAGGATGTGGTCCCACCTTTTCCTACAATGGATACTTCATCTCTCCAAGGCTCATTATGGAGTTTTGTTCGATGGTCAAAGCTTCTTTTTCAATGTTTTGTATTAAATGGTAACTTAATTGATCCACAGGAAAACTACAATGGTGATGAAGAACATGATCATTCTGATCCTCTAGTTACAGATGCAATACCTATGACAAGCCCATAATTTGAAGCAGTGATTCGAGAGTCTTGGAGAAATCAGAGGGTGCTTTTAAAAGATGACACAATGATGCAAACCATGAATGAAGGGACCATCTTATATGTATTTCCACATGATTATGTCAACTTTCACGAACTTGGTCATGATTGTGTGGGTGTGGGTATTGAAAGAGAAAATGAAAGCATTGATGATGTGGTTGAAGTGGGTAGCATCACTTTTCTAAAGTGGCCCATCAAGCAGACAACAATGTTGAATGGGAGCCCATTACAACGCTTTGTTCCTGTTGATGGCATGCATGCTACATATGAGGATGTATCCAACGATGACAATGTTGGAAAAAAACTTGATGGGAGTAATGTTGTCCAGTTGTCAAGGAAGAGACGATACACTTTCATGAACAGGACTCAAAAATCAAAAGCAGCACCAGCTTCCACTTTTTACCTTTCAAACAAATCAATTCAAAGGGTATCATGCATTGATTGTTGTGCATAGAAATGTTGCCAGTTTGCAGATCGTGATATGGTGACAAGGTTACGACAACAATTTTGGGGAGAGTCTCAAAAATCACGCACTAATTATTTTTATGATGTTCTTTCTATATGTTATCAAAAAGATGAGAATTCACGATACCAATTTAGGCTAAATGGCTCTATTGTTTGTTGTAGAGCATGGTATGAGCTACATGGAATACTAAAGACATCATTTTATCGATACAAGGAGATCTGTGAAAATGGTGTGCACCAATATGTACATGCGAACACATGTACATTGAGAAGGGGACTTCAACATACTAGTTTAGCAAGAGCACTACTAAATGAGTTTGTGGAAAAAAACTCCGAGAAGATGCCACATAGAAGTAGAACACTGCTAGATGGCTCAAGAGAGACTCAATTGGTGATTCCATCAACATACAAACAAGTGGATATTTTATGTGAAATCAACACGACACTTGACCAAATGGGCTATGAGAAGAAGCTATCCCAATCTTCTTTTGGTAGAATTTGGAACAAAGAGTACCCACATGTCACCTTTACAAAGATGAGTGAGTTCTCTAAGTGCAATATTTGTAGCTCAATCAAGGCAAGGTTAGAAGCTAAACCTTCTCTTGAAGAGAGAGCTCTTCTCTTGAGGGAGAGAGAAGTTCACATGGCACAACAAAAGAGTTGCAGAAGTCTATATTATGCATGGCGCACGTATTTAGAAACTCAACCACAAAAATATGTATGCATAATCCATGATAAGATGGATCAAAAGAAGACTGCCATTCCTAGATTACGCATTGTTCCTAAGGGTGTGGATTCAGGATATAATCTGCAAGTGGCATTGATTGGCATGATCACTCATGGACATGGAGAAGGTCATTACGGACACTTTTTTTTGAATGGTTTGTGTCCAGCTGATCCAAATCTTACAATTGGCTCAATTACTAATTGTTTACATAACCTAGAGAGGATAGATAAGCATCCTCTTGGTGATCTAGTAACAAATGGACTTCCAAGGTGCAATATTTCACTACTACATGCTTTGAACTCAAGGGATGCTTTGGACTACCATAACTTGAGTGATGGAAAAGAGCCCATTGTGCAGTCGTCAGAAATTGCAGAAGAGAAATTGGGGTCAACATTTCGCTGGTTGCATGAGAACTTGTTGCTACAATTGGATAGTTGTGCATGGGAAAACAAAAATCGATACTTATTTGCCTATTTGTCAATGCTTATTGCAAGGGGTGTTTTCAAAATCATCCAGCTGGGATTTTTAATGGTCGGGCATACACATGAGGACATAGACGCCATGTTTAGTAGGTTTTCAGAGAAGTTGAGAGTTACACAAACCTATACTTTTCCACATTTGATGGATACATTACAAAATAGCTCATCTTCATCTCCATCTCCATTTTTTCTCACAAAGATCCCCCATTTCAAGCAATATTGTGATGGCTATCTTTGTGATGGACAAGACATACTTGTTGGACATTCCAAACCGCTTCAGTTCAGGTTCTTTATGCAGGATGAGACACCAATGATGCAATATAAGGCACATGTAGGTGTATCAAGTTGGAGTGGAAGTATTCGCCTTTGGAAAACAGACACAGAAGGCAAGCCAATGTTACCACATGGAGATCCACCTCTAGTACAAATGGCGGAGTATGTCAAGGCCCACGAAGAAGTCATTTTGGGGCTAAAGATCTATATAAAATTTTGAAAAAATTTAGGGAATGGTTCAAGTATTCCGCGATATTATAGACCCGTGATAGATTGTTGGAGTAAGGTAATTGAAGAGATTGGAAAAGCAATCATATCAGAGGGAGTCTTGTATGAAATGTTTTGGCCAAAAACTCAAGAATATTCTCACCTACAAAGCACTACAATGAATTTGCAACAAGGAGTAGAAAGATTCCTAGGCCTTGAAGATTTGAATGATCATTTTTGTGGGTCTCAACGAGATAGGCCAAGGGAAGAGTTTGACCCTATGTCCGATGTGCATCAAGGTGACTTTCTTATGCTTGTTTCGAGTGACACAGAAATCTATCCATTGTGGATTGCAATGGCTTTATCTGACATTGATAATGAGCCTACATCACCAAACTACAGAAAACTCTTGATTCAATATTGGGCACCTTGCGCAAGAAAAAGTGGGATGACAGATACTCAAGCTTACAGTAATTGTTGGAAGGGTTATTGGGCCATCAACTATAAGGACCCACAAGTGTGGGAAACTGTAGATGCAATTGTTTGGTCCTGGAGACCCAACAAAGAAGGACCATTTTCTAGAATAAAGATTCCAGAAAGGCATGCTCTAAAAGCCAAAGAAGGCCTCACTCGTGCACATCAACCACACTTGGATCAAAGTTCATATATGGTATCAAATGTGGAGTAGAATTATGTGGAGCTTCTGTTGTGACTATACTAGTCAATTTGTAAATAAAATCTTTTATGTATCTTCCTTTGTTTTATGTAATTCGTAGTTATTATTCAAATCCATGTGTTGTACATCCTCTTGACTTTTGGTGTTTATCAACACCACAATCCTATGAGATTTTCACTTTATTTACTAACCACACACCTCAATTTTTCCCACTTTAAGTGGAAAATTCCAAATTACATGAATTTAGTCGATTTGGAGATTCCCATAATGTGAGATTTTTACCAAAATACCTAATATGGTCTTTGCAATGATTTGCTCAACAGTTATTGGTAGGTAAGTTGTACTAAGGACAAATCTATTGTGATGTCTGATCATGCTCCTGTCATCTTAGATATTCAAAAGGATGATTGTAGCTACAGAGCAGGATGGCATCACCTGGACCAGTCCCTTGTGTCTCTTAGCTTGCAATGGTCAAAGAGAAAATAAAAGACATCTTTGATACCTCTTTCTCAGGTAATACCTCTCCTTTTAAAGCTTGGGATTGTGCTATCAAGAAAACTCAAAAGTCTTTATCTGAGTTTAAAGATAAGGCCAAAGAAATTAGGAGTAGCAGAAGAATGATGATAAGGAGACAGATTGAAATTTTAGAACAGGGCCTCTCTCTTGGTGATCCTCCTAGACCCCAATCAGGTGAGCTGAAAGCCAACCTTAGAGATGAAGAGCTCTTATCTGCTAAGGCTTTAATCCTATGGACAAGAGATTTTTGGTCTGGTAAAATAGACAAACCTGATAAGCATATGTTTACTCTTCTTAAAAAAATGAAGGACAAAGATTTTATACCGTTCTTGAAAAACAAAGAAGGTCTTTTAGTGAGTTCTCATGATCAGAACTTAAAAGGTGCTGAGCATTTCTTCAAGGACATTTTTTCTTCCCCTCCTAAAAGAGGAGCTATCCATACCAAAGCTAGAGCTGATATTGCCAGGACAGGGAAAAAAACAATTCCTGTGAAAATAGCTCATTGGATGGATCAACGCGTTATAGAGGGGGAGTTAAAAGATGCCATAGATTCTATGAAGGATGGTAAATCTCAAGGCCTTGATGGTATTCCTAATGAGTTCTTTAAAATCTATAAAGATTTTATTGTCCCACATCTGATGTCCATATGGATTGAGGCTGTAAGAGTAGGAGCTCTTTCCACCTCTATGAATACTAGTGTGATTAGGCTCATTCATAAAAGGGGATCTAAGGAGGACCTAGGTAATTGGAGGCCTATCTCCTGTCTGACTTCTGTCTATAAAGTCTTCTCCTTGTCTTTAGCCATAAGACTGAGTCCTCTAATGAATCAGATCATTTTGCCTGAGCAGAAAGGTTTTATAAAGGGCAGAATCATATTAGATGCCATTATTGCTTTGTGGGAGGCTATTGATTTCCTCCAGGACAGTGAGTTGGACTTCATCTTTTTCAAGATAGACTTTGACAAGGCATATGACAGGATGGAATGGGATTTTATCTTTCAATCTCTGCATGACATTGGCTTTGGCAAGATGTTCATCAAATTCATTCAAGTTATTTTTGGCAATGCTTTTGCAAGGGTAGCTATTAATGGTTAGTTATCTGCTACCTTCCCCTTACAAAGGCCATAAGACAAGGCTGCCCTATAGCCCCTCTGCTATATGAAATATGCTCTGATTCTCTGGGATGGCTGGTTCAGGATGCATTAGAAAAAGGTCAGATGAAAGGGATAAAAATCCCAGGAGGTGTTAAAGACCTTGTTCTCCAACAATTTGGAGATGATACTAACTCTATTATGTCCAATGATACAGATACAGTGGAATTCTTTTGGAAATGTTTGGAAACTTTTTGTTTGGCCAGTTGTTCTATCATTAATCACAGCAATACTGGTTATAAGGATAACCATGTACAGATCCCTCAAGTCATATCTGAAGCTGGTTGCCATGAAATCAGAGAGGGACAAGTTTTTAGGCTGTTAGGAATACCAATGGATTTCAAGATCTCCTGATGGGAGTGGGTCATGGATAAGCTCAAACTCAAAATAGGGAAATGGCAGTTTCATCAGTCCTCTATTTCATCAAGAGCATTTATTCTTAATCATTATCTGCTTCCCTCTTTAATCTTTTTCTTGTCTTGCTGGTGTCCAGCTAAATATCAATTAAACCAGGTATTTACTCTGGCCAAATCTTTTCTATAGGGAGGTGACTTGGACCATCCAAAAATCTCCAAGATGCCATCGGATATTTGTTGTCTACCCAAAGAGAATGGAGGCCTTGGCATCCTCAACCTCTCTCTTATGTCTACTAAAATGACTGCCAAATATATCTTCAAAGTAGCAGACTCAAAAGACTATTGGGCTTTACTTCTCAAAAGGGACATGCATAAATTTAAATTGCAGAAATATAAAGCTTGGAATAATCTTCAGCTCAGAGATGTTCTTCTGTCCCCAGCAACATGCTTCCCTTATGGCTCCAAACTTGTTTGCAGAATGTGGAACTCATGGAATACAATCAAAGCCAGATGGAAACCTACCAAAGAAGTTTTAACTAATCATGTTATCTTTTTGCTAGATTCTTTTTGGTTTGGCTATTTTGCAGACAAGGCCAGAGTGGGTATCAACAGAAAAGCTCATAAATGTTATAAGGCTGGAATCAGGCATTGGAAGGATTGACTAATCAATGGACAGCTCAAAACTGCTAATTCTCAATGAGTTCTCCATTTCACCTAGAGATGTCAGGTGGTGTATTCAAAGAGAAAAACAGTGTATGGCCAATCTAAGGATACCAACAAAAGCAGTGGGATTTCTTACATTGAAAAGCAGGTATATTCTAAATTCAAAACTACAGGATCAGTGGATAACTCCCTTAAACAAAAACTAAATAGAAAATGGAAGGTGAATTGGAGCAGCAAACAATGGACTTATAGATTTAAATGTTTATGGGCCTATCCTATGCCAATAGACAGAGCACTCTCATGTGGCTTATCATTCATCAGGGCATTTGGACTGCAGAAAGAGCTCTCAAAGCTGGTATGGGAAGTGGTATTTGTAGCAGATGTAATTTATCCTCAGAAAATTGTACTCACATCTGGTTTCAATGTAGCAAGAATAGAGATGTGTTACAGCTAATTCATAAAGTGCTCTCTCAGGTTACCCCTGGAGTGTAAGGATCTACTGTTGAGTAATTATAAAGGGATGGATATCCCTCTATGGAACATATGGAGGGGTTACATACTGTAGTTTATATCGCTCAAAAGAAATGCTTTTGTTTTTAAGAATGATTCAGCCCCTCCTCTGTCCCTTCTGCATAGAGATCTACTTCACTCTGCAATGCAGTTGTGCAGGGAAGTCAAAGATGTCCCTTCCCAAAATGAATCTGTCTCTTTCCTTCAAAAAGGATGTAGATGGCAACAATGGAGGAAAATAGTCCCTCAGTATTACAACTCATGTAGACTTAATATGAGAGAGACTCTATCTTTGTAACCCTTTGTTCTGGGGATACCCACACCCTCCCTGTGGGTACTTTGTATGTTTTTTCACCTTTTTAATACAATTCAAAAAAAAACTCTCTTGCTAAGCCTCAAAATCTTCCACAATTTGGCATGCTTGCCCAACATTACAAAAAAAAGTAACTTCATTGTTTCGACTAAGAAACTAGGTAACGTTTCAACATTTCAAACTTCTAAATACTTAATTTTAGTAGAGTAGGCCATCACGATGCTTCAGTTTAGAGAGAGAGAGATTTGACTTGAACCCATTACATTAAATCATAAAAACAGTGCAATCATGATGCTGAAGAAATCAAAACGCAGGCGGAAGAAATCAGCTAACGTTACTTTGGTACTTACATCTACCATAGCCTGCAGGGAAACAAAACAATGAGTTGTTACTATTCGGTGCGCAGCAAAATGAATGTGTGTGTGTGTGTGTGTGTGTGTGTGTGTGTGTGTGAGAGAGAGAGAGAGAGAGAGAGAGAGAGAGTATTATTGGGATTCGATTTAACAAGGAGGGCAGTGCCGCAGAAATCACAAGAGCCTTTGAGGGGATTTAGACAAGAAAAATTATCCTGCCAGTAGATGTTGAAGGCAAACGATGTGAGAACTTAGAGATTAACTTAAATGTGATTAATATCACTATTAATTAATATGCTAATGTCAATACATAAGAGAGTGCAAGATAGAAATAGAGCAATGACAATAGATTGCACTGGAATGGAGAGTGAAGACCTTGTTACAAATGAGGGCAGCTAATGGGATTTATATACAAGTTGAGGGAGTGAGGATTATCCATCACATGGGAATGATAGGTAGGTGGGAATAGACACATGTTGAGACTTGCATAGGTAAAAAGGGGCCCATGTGGGAATTAGGGAATAGAGGTATGTGGAAAGGAATTCCACACTTATTATAATCATAAGTTACTTTTACATCCCCCCTTAAGGGTGGACTCTCGTTGTAACATTGAGATTGATGAACAAAAAATCTTTGTGAAGTAGCCATGTCGTAGATACATGCTATCCCCCCTCAATGAGAAGTTCATCCAGTAGGGATCAAACTAAAATTACAAGATGATGCATGAGAGATGCAGTCAATCTCTTGCAGAAGCATGTACTCGGATGTGCCAAGAAGAGGAATGTCATCCGTAAAGAGGCCTAAGATAGCCATGCCTTTAGAGGTCTTCCATATGTAGATATTATAGTCTGCCATAAGACGTTCCCAGCCACATTTGAGCAAGTAGTGGTGCATGCCGATGTACCACTCTCGTGCAGACTGTTTTAAGCCATAAATGGGCTTATGCCATTTACATACATAATCAGGGTGGTGAGGGTCTTCAAAATGAGGAGGTTGTAGCATATAGATGAGCTCTTGAAGCAAGCCATGTAAGAAGGCAGTTTTTATATCAAGATGATGTAAAAGAAGATTAAACTTAGCAACAAGTGCAATAAGAAGCCGAAATGCACTCATACCCAGTACTGGCGAATTGGTGTTGAAGTAATCCACACCTTGTTGTTGAGTGAAGCCGCGAGCGA
The DNA here is from genome assembly GCF_014529385.1 of Adiantum capillus-veneris. Classification (NCBI taxonomy): domain Eukaryota; kingdom Viridiplantae; phylum Streptophyta; class Polypodiopsida; order Polypodiales; family Pteridaceae; genus Adiantum; species Adiantum capillus-veneris. The sequence goes on along the minus strand of NC_140944.1, from coordinate 96,354,384 downwards.
CAAGGCGTGCCTTGTAGCAATCAACTGAGTCGTTGGGGTGGTATTTCTTCTTTAATAGCCATTTACAAGAGACAATGTTATGATTCTTAGGAGGTGGCACAAGCTCCCAAGTGTTAGCTTCTTCGAGGGCTTGGAGTTCATCCAATATGGTGGCATGCCACTCTTTGCTCTCGCTAGAAGCAAAGGCATCGAGAACACAGAGGGGAAGGGCATCTTCAAGAGGCTCTGGTGGATGTTCGAGAATCATTTCATCACTGAGGACAGCAGAGAAATTGGTGGCTTCATAGATCTCGCGAAGAGAGCGGGTGCGACCATGCGAGCTAGAGGCGGCTTGGTCCAAGTGTATAGCCGAAGTGTGTTTCGATGGTGAGGTGGTAGAAGTAGAGCTATGGGGCTCAACTTCGTTGACATCTGCTGGGATGGGAGTAACTGGCAATGTTTCGTGGGAGTTGTGAAGGTGAGACCGGTAGAGAAGGTGATGGGAGCTTACGAGGTGGAGCACCGAGTGACTGCGGTGTGAATGAAGTAGCGGCAGTCCGGATGGACGGTGTTCGTGATGGTGTCAACTCTGAGGAGATGGGTGTAAGAGGTGGTGCAGGAGTGTTGCCGATTGGCTGTGCATGAGAATGCAAGACACGAGGAGGTGGATGGGCGATGAGGAAAGGCCTTTGGATGGTTAAGGGAGGCTGAAGGTTGTGCCTAGAAGGGTGGGAAATTTGCATGGGTGTGTATGTGGGTGAGGTCGTCAACAATGATTGATGAGAAGATTTGCCTTAGATGATGAATTCTTCATCAAAGATGACGGTCCGGGCAAAGATAAACTTGTGATGGTCTGGGATATAGAGGCGGTATGCCTTGATGCCAAAGCGATCACCATAGCCGACAAAAGTTGTGCGTTGAGCACGTGGTGATAGTTTTGATAAAGGTTGCGTACAAGTGGGTATGGTATGCTTCCAAAGGTGCAAAGGTGGCCAAGATGAGGTGGGTGACCGTGCCAGAGGGTGTAGGGTGTAGTAGTAGGATTGCGGGTGGATGGAATGCGGTTTTGAATGTAGCATGCAGTGGCGGTAGCTTCTTCCCAATAGGTGTCTGGGAGGCTAGCTTGGAGAAGCATGGCACGAGCAGCTTCAAATAGTGTGCGATTCTTGCGCTCGGCATGACCGTTTTGTTGTGGGTGGTCGGTGATGGAGAATTCATGTCGAATACCAGCAGAAAGACATAGATCTTTGAATGCATGAGAAGTGTAGTCCCCACCACGATCTGTGCGGAGAGTTTTAATGTGACAGCCATGTTTAGTCTTAACTAATGCCTTGAAGGTCCAAAAATGAGAGAAGGTTGAGGATTTCTTGGCCATGTAGTAAGTAGTTGTGTATTTTGAGAAATCATCTATAAAAGTAAGCATATACTTATTGTCGGTGAGGGAGTTGACGGGCAATGGGCCACAAACATCTAAGTGGATGAGGTCGAGAGGTGGAGTGGCTCGTGATGATGAAGTGGGGAATAGGACATGATGTGCTTTAGCAAGAATGCATCCCTCACAAAGTGTGATGTGAGTGAGGTGCTTGGGAAGACGTAGTGCAAGTTGGCCATGAGTGAGTTGGTGCAAAACATGTTGAGAAATATGTCCTAGTCTATAATGCCATTTGAGTGTGTTTTCTTGTGTTTTTATGGATGATGCAGATGCATGTGCAGGCGATGAGTCACCCAATGGATAAAGACGCCCAGTTTTGGGGACCAAAAGTGTGACATACTGACCAGCTTTGTTTAGCGCCGAAATGTGGCAGCCTTCTCGCATGAATTTGATGATGATGCCGTTGTCGGTTAGCTCGCTGACAAAGATGAGATTTTTCTTGAGACCAGGGACATAATATACGTGAGAAATAATGGTGTGTAGACCATTAGGTAGGTTAATGACAGCATCTCCATAGGCTTTGGCGAGCTGGATGCTGTTATCACCGAGGCATACTTCTAAAGGGTGTTCTAGATAAGTGATGTTGGATAGCCAGTGTAGGTGATATTTCATATGATGGGTGGCGTTCGTATCAAGTAGCCAGATATTGGGATATGAAGTGGCTATATTGGTGGCATATAGTTGCAAAGGATAAGATGGGCTATCATAAGTAGATATGTCAGCATAATGAGCTTGACCATAAATAAAAGGAGATGACTGGCCATGGCGTATCCCCCCTTGAGGGTAAGAAGGATATAGATTGGGGTGAGAGATAGGACGATTACCTTGATTGCGTGGTTGTCAACAGTCCTTTGTGAGGTGTCCAAAGAGATGACAGTTGGCGCATTGCTTTGAAATTTGGTGATTGTGGTGGTTTTGAAAGTGCGACTTTCTTTCAGAATTATTGTGTTGTCGAGGAGAGCCCGAATGTTGAGGCTTCTTGCCGTTGTAAGGGCGTGAGTTTCTTGTCATAGTGACAAGTGCTGTGGACTTCTGCGAGCTGCTAGTGTGGTCGCGAAGCGTTTCCTCCTGATGGATCTTGGCTACAAGATTTTTTAGCTGCAAGTTAGCAGTAGTGGCTTGTGTAGTGATAAAGGCTCTCCATGATGCAGGTAGAGAAGCCAATAAGAGCATACTTTGAAGCTCTTCAGGGATGGCAAGCCCTGAGATAAGTACTTCATCTAGAAGTATTTGCCACGTCTCCAAAAACTTGGAGGATGATTGACCCTCTTGCATGGTAGTGTTTACCAATTTCTTGATCAAGGAAACTTGGTAGACGAGGTCAGTGTGCTCATAGTTCTTCTCGAAGAACTTCCAAATGGCGCTAGCTGTAGTTAGCTTTTTCACCATTTGGACTTGCCGATCTTGGAAATGGAGAATGAGATCTATCTTGGCACTATTGTTTCTACTATGCCAAGCATTATAGGTGTCAATGAAGTATGTTGAATCTTTGTCTTCGGGGTCTTCGAGGTGGTCAGGTTGCTCTTCGACTCCTGACGTGACGTCCCAAAGTTGCAGCTGCGTGAGGTAGAGTTCCATCCGAATCTTCCACACTTGGTAGTTAGTGCCGTTAAGCTTGTCGATAATGTAGTGGGGCTTGTAGGTGGATGCAGAAGATGAGGAAGCTAACTCGGCCATCTTTCGAGGTTCCGGATTCCTTGAAAAGAATGGAGAGTGAGGCGTCGAGTGTGAGCTAGAGAGATGGAATACTCTTAGCGCTAATTAGAAAAATTAATCTTAAGCTCTATCGCTCTAATACTATGTGAGAACTTAGAGATTAACTTAAATGTGATTAATATCACTATTAATTAATATGCTAATGTCAATACATAAGAGAGTGCAAGATAGAAATAGAGCAATGACAATAGATTGCACTTGAATGGAGAGTAAAGACCTTGTTACAAATGAGGGCAGCTAATGGGATTTATATACAAGTTGAGGGAGTGAGGATTATCCATCACATGGGAATGATAGGTAGGTGGGAATAGACACATGTTGAGACTTGCATAGGTAAAAACGGGTCCATGTGGGAATTAGGGAATAGAGGTAGGTGGAAAGGAAGTCCACACTTATTATAATCATAAGTTACTTTTACAAACGACGCGTGCGCCGGCAGGTTGTCGGCCTGGTAGCAAACCTTGCCGGGCTGGATGTTCTCGCAGTAGCTCTTGCTGACGCCACAGGCAAAGTCCAAAGCTTTCTGTAACGCTTCTCGATCGGCGGCGGGATTAGCGACGCATCAGCGTTGGCGTGAACAATGGGCCGTTGAGGTCCGTAGCTACGCCAAAAATTCCATAAGTAGCGCTAAGGGAGCATCCAATCAACAGCACTGCGAACATGAGAAGTGCGCCGTGACGATTGTCCATTTTGCTGAGTCTTTTTTTCGCTGCTTGCGCTATAGTAAGGCTAGCTAGTAACGTTTCTCCTTTTATACGAAACTGATAAGATGCACCGACCCGACTTGAAAATCATTTTGAGAGAAAGGCTCACTCTCAATTCATTAAAACAAACCCAATGCATTCAATTCAGGCCTTGGCTTCACTGCACATATCCAACAGGCAACGCATTATAATAGACGACATTATAATAGACGACATTCCATACATGCAACTTGTCGAATTATGTGTGGTATGGTTTTGTGACCGGGATGTTAGAGTCGACAAGGCAGTCAAATTCCCATGTACCATGCTCCTCTTTGTACCTCTTCTGCAGTTCTTCGTTTTCCTCAAAGATTTCCATGAAAAACTTGTATGCCTGATTTTCCCGGCTCTTTGCATTGCCCTCTCTTCCTCGTGTTTGTACCTTCTGGAGGGAAGCTAGCTGGAATATTGTCACTAGGCATGACAACAGTGGCTTCTCCTTGCATGGTCAAAGCTTTCAACCCTAGAAATGCACTTTGCATGTTCTTCTTCTCCTTGCATGCTGAAGCCAATCGCCAATGTAATTTCTACTCTTTTCGTTGGCAAGTGGGAAATTTGATGCCATCATTCGTCCTTGCATTTGGAGATACCCAACTACACTGCACATTAGCACATTACTGTTATCATATTTTTTGTGGTATTCACTTGCAGGTCCTTCGCAACGCTTGGGAAATTGCACACATGGATCTGTACATGTCGTCGTAAGATATTCCTCCTTATTCTGAAGTCCCACATCCTCTTCCCAGGTTTGCTTGTATAAGTCAACTGGTTCCCCAACAGTGCCCTGTGTTAATTCACTTGCTTGGAGCCACCGATCATGCTGGTTAGAGGCAGTGTTACCATGGCCTCGTCCATCATTATCCTTTAAGTTGCTCAAGTTCTCTGACATTGGGCCTACATTTGAGGTGCTAGATCCATCCCATGTGCTGGCATTTTTTCTTTGTTGCTTGCAAAAATATCGTTTTCTTCTCTTGTTCTTCGGCCTATCACCCCAGCAGTTTTGGCATGCTTTTTGAGCCTCCTTCCTCAAGCATCCGTCATTATTTGGTTTGACCCCTCGGTCATAACCAGCATCTTATGCCCAAAATTCATCATCGTCCGTGTGCTTCTGCTGACCATTTTTGTAAAAAAGCTTATCATCCTCTGTTTGTGATAGAGCTCGGCCCCATCAAACAGAGTGCAGCTGTCTTGTGTGGGCTGCCAAATCCTGTGTTTGGGCAGTGTCAGCAATTATGTTATGTGAAACCAATGTGCAGAAGTGCTGCAGAGGCTGAATGATGTGACTATGGGAAACATTCACAGTTGAAGCACACACAATCCCCCTTGCGGCTGTATTGTGCGCTTAGATGACACATCCTCTTAATTATCTCGGGACATAACAACACGATTGGCTATGGAAAGGTAGGCTAATCATGAGCAGATATTGGCTATCACAAAAATGAATAGATAATGCATCTGTAATTATTCATGATTCAAAGTGACGTGTCTAGTAATTATTCTAGAAAAATACGCATGCTTTCCTAGCCTCCCACCCTCATATTTTTACAAATCTTGATATTATAGATCCCACACCTCTGCAAGCAATACTATCTAGGTATTATCACCATGACGTTCTAGTAATTGCACTGCATACATGCGTGAGGCATATTCTACGCTAATGTTGTGGTGCCCTTGTATTCTCTTCAACTTCTTAGTATTCTTGCTAGGATATGAGTTCTGGAAAAGTCCTTGGTCATTATTATAGAGAGAGGTAATCTAATTTGGAGACGTAACCCCTCTCGAAACAAACAGTGGAAGCGGTCTCATATCTCATAATACGTTGGGTGTCTACAAATGTAATGCTCCTGTGGCCTTCGCTTTACGTGGATTAGATGACACATCCTCTTTATTATCTGAGGACATAACATCATTATTGGCTATGCAAAGGTAGGCTAATCATGAGCACATATTGGCTATCACAAAAATGATGAGATGATGCATCTGCAATTATTCATCAATCAGCCTCTGTAGCACTTCTGCTCTGCTCTTCAACCGAAGTGTTGCCAAATTGCAGCTCATGGTGGTGATGATGAAGAAAGGCCTTGCTTTACAGTCCCAATGGGAGGCGATGGGGTCTGCCCTTTTGAATGAAAATGCAGGAGGAGCACACTGATAATGATGAATTTTGGGCATTAGATGTTGGTTATGACCATTGATGCCGGCTATTGCTTCTCTGGTCGAATGCAACAGAGTGTCTCTTTGGAGCTATGGGGCTACTACAAGCATCAATGTGCCCGCTATGATGGATGCATATCCAGCACTTGCTAGCCCCTATTCAGAGTTGTGGCACGACATGACGACTAAAAGCTGAAATCTCTTTTTGGGTCCATCTGAAAGTGACCTCTTTCTTTTGAAAAGCGTGAAGAGGCGTTGCTATCTCTGCAAAATTATTGATAAACCTTCTATAGTAGGAACACAATTCCAAGAAGCTTCTGACATCATGCACATTCTTCAAGTCTAGCCATGTCTTGATAGCTTCGACCTTTGTGGGATCCATTCTAACACCATCCTTTGAGACTATGTGGCCAAGAAAGTGGATCTCTTCGAGGAAGAATTCACTTTTCTTAGGATTGACAAGTAACCTGTGATTGCGCAGCTCTTCGAACACAATGGTCAAGTGACGCCTATGCTCCTATTCATTCTTCGAATACACTATCATGTCATCGAAGAACGTTCCAACAAACTGTTGATGCGAGCGGAAAATTCGGTCCATCATTCTGTTGAACGTGGTAGGAGCATTTGTTAGCCCAAACGGCATCACTAGAAACTCATAAAGACCAAATGTCGTTCTAAACGCAGTCTTGTGCACATCCTGTGGCCTTATACGAATTTGATGGTACCCACTCTTAAGGTCTATCCTGCTGAAAATTGCAGCACCCTCTAAGCCATCGAGAATATCATCAATTCTAGAAATAGGGAACCTATTCTTGATGGTATTCTTATTCAACGCACGGTAATCAATACATATGTGCCATGAACCATCCTTCTTCTGCACTAGGAGCACTAGGGAGCAAAAGGGTGAAGAACTAGGCTCATAACTCCTCAACGTGGCCCATAATCTCTTTCTGCTCCGCCGCACTAACCCTATAGGGAGGTCTATTTGGTGGGCTACACCCTGGCACCAAATCTATCCGATGGTCCTCAGGTCTCTCTGGCGGCAATTGCGACGGTAATGAATCAGAAAAACAATCACTAAACTTTTGCAAAAATGCTGACCTTTCTTTATCTAACACCGATAAATTTGACTAATCACTATCTGAGACATCACATGCAAAAATCATGTACACAGAAAGATGATTCTTTATTACAGAAGTGATAGCATACGCAGATACAATAGGGACTGACTCTCCTTTAAGCTTTACATCCAAGATGTGAGTTTTGCCCCTATGCTGTACAGTGATCTTTTTGTTGTAGGCATCCAAGACTCCATGTACTCGGAACATCCACGGGATCCCCAACAAGGCGTCACAACCTTCCAGCGGCATAATGTAAAACTCTTCAGTGTCCACATACGACTGAATATGCAGACGCAGTTTTCCAATGATGGGAATAACACACTTTGAGTGGCCAGGACATGCCAACCCTCCCTCTTCTGTGTTCCCCATCTCTTCATCTCTGATGCCCAGCTTCATAGCTAGCTCTGGTGAGATAAAGTTGGCTTTGGCACCTGGATCAAAGAAGATGAGTGTTGTCTGATCCCTAACTTTACCCCATGCCCTGCATAACTCACTGCATCTGTGTTGGGACTGTCACCCACCATGTCTCGCACTAAACCTGCCGTGGGTTTAGGCTTCTTGCTTTTCTGGTCTTCTTTATCCTCTGAGTTAGCTGGTCTTTTCCTTTGTGGACAATTGATAGAAAGTGACCAGGCTGCTCGCATATAAAGCATTTGTTTTCAGCCATTAGGACCTTCTTTTCCTCGAGCGACTTGCGCACAAAAGGCTTCCTTTTCTGTTTTTTTGTCTGCGCTCCAGAAGTCCCAGCTGAATCCTTGTCTTTGGTGGCCTTTTCTGACCCCTGTGACGCATCAGGAGCCGTTTTCACAAAGGGCTTCTTCACTGAATTTTTCTTTTGCTACCCTCCTTTGTCACTGCTCGGAAATCCACTGTCCTCTCCTTTCAACAAGACAAGACCAGTGTTTGCAACTTCCATAAGCTGAGTGAGGGTAGCCACTCTATCCTTTGTACATTAATCGTGAAGCCCTTTAGGCAGCCCACAATAGTACTTCTCTATCTGCTCTGTTAGTGGCACAAATCTGTAGGAGGTTACTGAGAGTAACGCTTTACAAAACCTCCTATTGTACTCCAGCAAGCTCTTGCACGAAGCTGAAGTAAGCTGATGCCAATCTGTCATGACGTCGGCTTCAAATTCACTTGATAGCCAAGCAAATGCAAAGAGTTTTTGAAGTAAACCTAAGTGGCGGGTGCCTGTCCTTGCATTAACAATGTCATCCACCATGTAAGCGCATTGTCCTTTAAGTAAGTGGCAGCTTTCCTGACCTTCGAGGCCTCTGTAAAATTCCCTCCCGCATAAGCTATATCAAACTGCTGGAGGAAAGTGAGGGCCTTTGTCTTATCCTCGAAACCACTGAAGGTACTGAACTTTACCGCTGCACCACCTTCTTTGTATGCCTTCGGCTTCTCTAGTGCCTCCAAGTTGTCATACGGAATGGTCTGGAACATAGGCACTGTAGTAGGCATGATCGACACATCTTGCCCATTCATATTTTGCGTCAGAAGTGCGATATCTGGCTGCTGTCCAGAAAAACCAGCCATGCCAAAATGACCCTGTGGCACCCCAAACTGGCCCTGGTTGCAGTGGAAACCTTGCTGCATGCTGATACTACCATACATGGGGTTTGGCATAATGCCTTGCATACCCCCGAACACTGTTCCTGGCATGTACGGCTGACTTCCAGGTGCATAACCAACCATACTTTGGAACACTGATCCACCTCCGAAATACCCAGGATGTACCGTCGGTGGTGGAAAAACTGAGTGCATAGCCTGGTATCCAGCTCCCTGTCCATTCAAGACAGCATGCTAGCTCTGAAAGGTGGCGGGCTGAACTGACATAACTTGTGGAATAGGCGTTCTAGCCACCTGTTCAGGTAACCTGTAACACGAATTAACACTTGAACACAAACACGGCTCGGAAGCTAGAATGCTCCGAGCAGATGCCGACAATCTGTAGGCCCCAAAATTGGCACCCCTTTCGGTATTTCTTTATTCTTTAGCAGTGGGAGTAAAGCCTGTGATCTCCTACCAGCTGCCCCGCACAATCTAGGCTAAGAAACACCTGTTCTGGCCCGATTTTGGCAGCATAACTGTACTAGGATGCTTCACAGTCAGTATCCCCACACAATAGGTGACTTTCCCAACGCATATGGATACTTTGGCAAAACCTGGCGAGAATCTGCAGTATGCTGAATTCTCTATTTTCTGCCTTGAAAATGTGCCAATTCACTTGTACAGCGGTCAACTTGTGTCCCCGAACCTCCTTGGGGTATTAGGGTCCGTTTAGGGCCGAAACCCTAAACCTGCAAAAATACACAGCAAGCTGTAATTCCTTGTTTTGGGCTCCGTTTCACGTGCCGGTCGCATCTGTAGCAAGACCTCGAGCTCCCGCACCTGTAGGGCTACTTGCCCTTTGAATTGGACGAGATTTCTGGCATGAAACCTCTTCGAATTCACTTGTACCTGCAGGGGATTAGCCGCTAGCTAATCTAGTACATGTGCAATAGGCTCTTGCCTCGACAGTCGTGCATGAACCCACATAACTGTACATTGGTCAAATGAAAAGCCCACTAGTGGGGCATAACATACTGCTCGTAGGGGAGAGAGAGGGCAGTGCATAGCGTGTAGGGCATCACTCCTGGCACCGGACTGTACATAAGAGGGAAAGGAAGCACTCCATAGCTCTTAACCTATGACAAACTGCAAAAGGGGCCCTCTCCCAACTTAAAATTCAGTGAAAATTTTTTCCTTTAGAGGCAAGTGCACAAAAATGTGCCACTTGGCGCATTTACAAGCATTTTCCCGTTTCGGGTTCGTCGCTTGAAAATATCCTGACCGGTTGCCCAGTTGACTTCGCGGCAGAGTTGTAAAATGTTCCCCTAGTCATACCGAAGGTAATGACGTGAACACATTTCTTGGCCCAAAATAGAAGTTTCCTAAATTTTAGGAGATGCTTCCGTTGAGCTCCCACTGGTCTTCTGACCATCTATCCTCATTGAGACCACATCCAAAAATGCAATGTGGCCCAACTATCGGATACTTTCAGTTGGTAGTCACACCTTGACTTTAGGCCTTTATTGAGTTCACTTCCTAGTATCCACCAACTTGCTAAGTGCGACGGGGGGACCTATATGATCTTGCTCTGAGCCTAGACATCCTCTTACGATACGAATTCTAGTGCCGACCACTACCCATCTGCGGGTGAAACTACCATTCACATTGGCCATGCAATGTCCGATCGTTTGCTACTTCAAGAAGAGGGTCTCAGAAATAAAACAAAACCCCTTGGAAAGAAACCAAAAACTAAAGTTAGCAGTTGCCACGTCCTCATGACATAGTGAAAAGTTGCCACGTCCCCGTGCCAGCCATCTACCTCTAATCCATCAGGGATTGCTCTTCAGATCGAACCGATCGTCGCAGTTGAGTTCCAATCGCCTCTGATGGACAAGCAAGAGTTTTTCCATTACTGATGGTTTGGGTGTTGCTATCGTACTACATCCTTCTACTGCAACAACTAAGTTGAGTTTTTGATGATCGTAAACTTGTCCAAACTTATCTCTACCCTGATGCATGGATGAGGTAAGTGTTTCAAACAGCACGGTTGTCCACAAAAACCAAAGGGTATAGACTTTTACGTCTAACACAAATCTAGTTGTGAATCAGATTCCAAGGATCTCGCATTTCTAGGCGCACTAGGTGTGTCCCTAGAAGCACAGTTTGCAAGGGTATGACCCTTCACAATTGTACCTTCACAGAAAGGAATTCAAAATCTGCCACGGGGTAGTCAGTAAGGGCTTTCCAGACTCTCACTAAGAGAGTTGGATTGGCATGATATACCCAAGGGTTCGGATTGCCGACGCAACACCCAAGGTTACCAATTTAAATTTCTTTATCTTCACTATTTTCTCTTTTAGTGTTTCATGGGTCAAAGAAATTTTGGTAATGTATCTTTCCAAGTGGAAAGCTACACTGGCCATTCGGGTAAGTATTAGGTATTATTTACCTCAGTGTAAGTATATGTTTTTGGTCAAGTTTGATTTCCAAACAAGTTTACTTACTAGGGATGCATAAGCTAGGCGGATTTCATCCAGTTTTCTCTTTAGCCACATGACAAGGTCAGGCATGAGCATAGGAATTTGGAAATTGGGGAAAGTAGTGTCACTTTCTCTCTTAACTGTTCATCAGGACACCATGATGGGTTCGTTCCTTATTGTAACAGTTTCAGACCTCCATGGTAGGATCTGTTTGACACATGTTGGGAACTTGGTGTACAACATGGTCTAGGAACTCATGGAGTTTGGTTTAGCCAGTGTGGAGCAAGTATATGAGGGTTCCTCTCACTCAAGTCACTGAATGTTTGTAGTTACCTCCACACAAAGTACATTTTGTACTTGCAGGATGTCATATTTATTGACATCACTCTTAGAGACATAATCCACATGTGGAGAATATGAGTCTTTAGGATTGACACTAGCGCCTATTTACTACTAATATGTCGCGATAGAGTCCCTAGGTGCTGGTCACAAATCCGTTTATTAGACCATTTTACCCACATCCTACCAAGAGCAACTTCAAAGGCCAAAAATTGTCGAGTACTAAGTACAGACTTGTTGAGATTACAGGTTCTGTAAACAACATTGACGGAGGGTTGTTTATATATATATATATAGCATTTCTATGTTGAGATAATGAAGATGTTTGATTGTTGCTACCTAGAAGTGATTTAGTTTTTACATTCTCTTATGGTCCAACTTTTGCTGTAAGGTTTTCATGTGGTTATCGTGAGAAGCCTAGTCATGAATTTGCGGGTTTGGATGAATTTGTGTTAAAAGCATGCACACGAGGTGTTATGGGCCCTAGTGTTTAACACATGTTTGTTTGGAACGGCATGCAAATTCATGGGACAAGATAGTTTACGACACATATTGCACCACAGGTGCAGTATTTCTATGAGATTTTTTTGTGGATCTACCAACTACCATACGAGGTGTGCATTCGGTCTGGGTGTTTGTAGATAGATTGATTAAAATGTATCTGTTTATTTCAATCAAATTCACTCTTTAACCATGTTGGTTGATCACAATTTGTATAGTTTGTATGGATTACCAATCGTTTTGTGGCAGACTATCTGTTAATGGTTGGGAAGAAGCCAACCACCATATCTACTACCACTCGTCTAAAGATAGATGGGCCAAGATGGGGCCATTGGTAAGTATTTATCTGCTAAAGGATATGCAAAGAGCATACATTAGCAACGAGCTTAGTGCTAAAGGATATGATAAGAGTGTACGTTAGCGACGAGAAGTAACCCAAATGGCAAAGATTCTCTTTCTAAATTGGAGTTTTCTGATCATGATCCAAAAACCTCCTGTAACTAGGTTTAATCCGTGCATGTTTATGTCAGGTTTTCAACCTTGATCACCAGTTATGGTGGGGTGGCCTCCTGATCGAACCGACAGCAAGTCAAGGAATTGGTCGGTGCTGATGTAGGCAAGATGTTACTTTCATGAAAGATGGCAATGAGGTATTCTTACATGTCTAGTACTTTTAGAAAGACTGAAACCTGGCTATGCATTTTGACACCTCTTAGTTGTTCTAGTAACTCATTTAGAGTACTCATGTGAGTTATCAATTGGGTCTACAGACTATTGTATTCCTCCAGTCTTGGATACAAGCAGTTGTGATGGGACAACACTTTGGAAAATCAAGATTTTTATCTTGGTTCTTACAAAGACATTGTCACTTTTGTTTTTGAGGACGAAACCGCTTCTCTAAGGGGGGAGTAATGTCAGGACAAGGGTCCTATGACTAGGCCAAGGGCAAGGGCATATGGTTAAGGGGTCCTACTTGCATGATCCAAGGGCTATAAGTAGGGAGGTTGGGAGGAGATCAATACGCCTAACCACCTGCGGTCTTACATAACCAACACTCACTATGCAACCAACTATTTAAGATAGTAATTCTAGATATGATTTGATCATCATCATTGCAACGACATTATATGCAACAACTCACACATAGCAAGGAAATGCTCATCCCATTGTATAATGGAAAGGAATCCCCATGTCAAGAGGGCTTTAATTTTCCTAAATTGAGTTTAAAGCGGGTTGTATTGAGTAGTTTATGGGCAGTCCTTACTCATAACAAGACATAATAGTGTCCAAATTTATCTATCAAACATGCTTCACTCTAGTACAAGCTTGTTTTTCATTCTTCAAGTGCATTGTAGGCATACCCATTGACATTCATGACCACTCACATAGATCCACTTGAATAAATGATTTCTTTTCGATCTACTAGTACATTGAGCACACACATCGGCATACATTAATACTCACATAACATGCATAGGCTAGTCTTATTTTCATGGGGGTAAAGCATATCATTAGATAGGCCAAAATAAACACTCAAAGAAGCTGATTAGTGACTTATACCTTCGACAATTTTATAACATAACATACAATCCAAATGGAAGAAGAGTAAGAGGGAACTTAGTCTCCTGGAAGCATACAAACATCTCAAAACAGAAAACTCTTATTGACAAAATTCCATGCAT